>NC_081298.1:37563106-37866136 GCF_030435805.1 Mustela lutreola | reverse complement strand
AAGATAGCCAAAACAAGATAGCCAAAACAATGAGGAAGAAAGTGGGTCAGGCCAAAGTTACCATTTGAGCAAAAGCCCAGAGGAGGAAAGGAGATAAGAAATCAGAGGAATTGAGAGATTTGCAATGCATCAGTCAGCTAGTTCTATAAAAATGCTGTGTAACAAGCCATCTCAAAATTCATTGATTTAACCATGAGCATTTTTCCCCCCTACTCATGGATCTATAGATTTATTATAATTTGGCTAACTTACAATAAACTCAGAAGGATAGCTGGGTTTCAGGCCATGGTTAATCTGGGTTTAGATATAAGTTATGGATTAAGTTCAGATATTCTTCCATTTGTTTATTCCAAAGACCATGCTGGAGGGGAAGCAGCTTCCTAGATATACACTTCTCATGACAGATGATAGGAGCAAAAAAAAAAAAAAAAAAAAAAATCAAGTTCAGATCAGATGAAAATTTACACTCTGCTCTCATTGGAAGAGAGGGTGTGGATCTATATTGACCATAAACCTAAACTATCATATATGGTAGGACTGAATTATATACACTAGAAAAAACTGAAGAGTTTTACTTAGGGGCCCTATGAGCAACTTACAAAGTTCAGGCTTCATCCATGTATGGTTTTCAATTAAGAGAGACAAGTCACATTTGTAATTTAATTAGATCATATTTATCATGGTTAGGATAATAGACTACAACAGAACAAGTCTGATTCTGAGACAAATGTAAGATAGGTATTAGAAGACAGAATCACCTTTGAAATCTTCTCCAATAAACCAAGAAAATTTATAAGCTGCAGAGACATCCTGGCCTCTATTACTATTTTTTACTTCTTCAGTTTAACAGATTGAAACAGAAAACAAGATAAGTGAAGGGTTCAAAGGCCAAATACATCTGAAGCTGGGGATAGGAAATTGCATCATATTATTCTGCACACTCTGGTTTTGGTTATTTTGATGTTGTTCTATAGGTATTAGTTTGCTCTACAAAACACTTTCTCTGTTATTCTAAGTGTGAAGCCCTCAGAACTGTGCCTTATAGGATATTACTGCTCAATGTATGGTCCCTGGACAGGATGAGTCAATATCACTTGGAACCTTTCCAAAGACACCGAATCTTTGACCCTAAATTAGACCTATGGGATTAGAAACTAGAAGCACTATAATAAGATCATTGAGTGTGTCCCACACTCACTAAAGTTCGAGAAGCAATGTTATAGGATATTTAAAGAATAAATACAAATGCGGGGGGGGGGTGAATACATCAGTTATTCAGTCAATGCCTCATATTTATAAGATGGAATGGCCTGCAAAGCAGTGCATACAGACATGTATAACTCTAAGCCTCCTACACCTAGGTAACTGCAAACTTGCAGTTCGAAAGTCACAAAGAAGCTTCATACCTAAATATTTCAATATGATAAGGGTGTTAAGATTAAGTATGAAACCATCAGCAACAACCAGTTTTACCTTGAGGTGAAGGAGGAAAATTTAGTTGAAGGCAGACTAGACTTTGAAATATTTCTGAGATTCCAGAAGCAGTTATGAAGTGAGAAGGTATTCCAGGAGGTGGGTCAATGCCAACAGTTGGGGTAAGGCTGGGCATATCCAAAAACAGCCTCAGGGAAGAGTCTAATTGGACTAACAGAATGTGAGAAAAAGCAGAAGTTTACTACCCTTTGAAACTAGCTAGTTTAAAATGTGCAGAAGGAAAACTAAAATTAAAGTCAAAGATATGAGAAGAATGTGGAAAATGGTTTGAGGTAGAGAAAGCAAAGTATTCTGTTACATACAGTGGTGGTCAAGAGCGTAAGCTCTGTAATCAGGGGAACAAGAGAGAACTTTCTACTCTCCTTCTTACTAGCCATGTGGCCTTTGGCATGTCATTTAATTCTTTCTAAGCCTCAGTTTGTTTACTGGTAAAATGAGGGTGATTGAACATATTTTATAGGAGTTTCTTACAGTAATGCCTCCCAACAATTTCAGTTTCTGCTTTTCATGCTTTATATTGACCCACATTGGCTCTGCTACTTAGTCATATGACATGCAAATATGATACAAGCAGAATCTTGCTAAGTTCTTGAGCACTGGGACTGTCCTCTTGCAATGCTGTCCTGGGACTACCGTGATGAGGAGAAGCCCACCAGGAAGAAGTTCAGGTGAGAGGCTATGTGGAAAGTGAGGCCCAGCCATTCTAGTCTTCCCACCTGAGTGCTACCACTGACCAGCTTGCCAGCTCAATGAAGCAGCTCAAGCGAGCTCAGGTCGGTGTAGCGGAAAACCCAGTCAACTCACAGAACTAGGAAATACTGAATTCTTACTGTCTTTATTTCTGTTTTGGCTTCCTTTATCCTATCCTCTAGTAACAAATTCAGGAGTATTTTCTGTTGCTCACCTTTTACTTACAAGATTGTTTTTACTGAACAGCTATCAGGTTCTAGGCATAACACTCGATGTTAGAAATAACCACATTAAATAAAAAGATAAGATAAACCAAGACTTGAAAAACTGTGTCCCTAAGCTAAAGGTGTTTCCATTTATACTCCAGTCCAAGAAACATTCAAATAATCAGAAATCAAAGTTCAGTTTGAGTAAATACCTAGAATACTAGCTAAATCATAAAGTAGATGTTTGTTTAACTTTTAAGAAATTTTCTAACAACTTTATTAAAGTTATAGACTTATAAACAACTTTTTAAAAGTTATGTTGTGATAACTCATTTAGATTTTAATTTTCCCAGGTGACCAGTGAGCATCTTGTTTCATGTGCTTATTTGTTATCCTTATATCATATGAACTATCTGTTCAATCTTTTTCCCATTTCTTTATTGTTTTTTTCTTTTACTCTGTTAACGAATTTTGAAGTTCTTCTATGTATTCTAGATACATGTACTTTTTCAGATGCTCTGTGATTAATTTTTTTTTTTGCTACCGTTTGCCTTTTCATTCTTCTAACCTGTACCTGAATGTTCACAGAAGCTTCATCTATAATGCTCAAAAACTAGAAAAAATACAAATGTCTATTAACTGGTGATGAGACAAACAAATTATAGCATAGTCATACACTGGAATGCTACCCAACAACAAAGAGGAAGAGATTTTTTTGTTTGTTTGCTTCGTTTTTTTATTGTTCTAAGAGAACCCTTGTTTTAACCACTAAGTGTTAGGGTATTTTGTTATGTAGCAATAAATAACTGGAACTAGCTCACAGGTTGTTATATACATTATCTCATTTCATTTTCATGATATTCTTATGAGAGATGTACTTACAGAGAGAACTAAATAAATATTAGATATTATTTTTTAACTTCAAGGATTCAGTTTAAAAGGAGACAGAAGCATAATATATACACTCTATATGCTATTCTACAATTTGCCTTTCCTTTCTCTTCTTTTTTAATTTGACATTATATCACTTGGGGATTTTTCCTTGTCAGCACACAGAGTTCTACCTCATTCTTTGTAATTATCTACTGTTCTATTGAATGGATGTTTCATAATTTATGTAGCCATTCCCCTGTCTAGGTTGCTTCATATTTTTTAAACTATTACAGATCATTTCATAATGAATATATTTATACATATATTTCAGTGCACATTTGTGAGTATAATTATGACATAAATTCCTAGAAATAAAAATCATAGTTTAAGGGAATATGTACATTTTATTTTGTGGTAGGTATTTATCTATCACACTGATATACAATGAGATTGTAGCAATTTATACTTTCATCAGGATGATATAAGACTGCCTGGTTCCTTTAATCATTGCTAATAATACTATAAACTATTAAATCTTTTGGTAGCTTCCAATCTGATACATAAAAAAATGATGTTTTAACATATCTTTACTTAATAGGAATGATGTTGTATAACTTCATAACAAAACACAGTTCTGTTTTTTGGTCAGATGTGTTGTACATTTTTGTATTGTGACTCTGGTATTTTGTAATTGATTTGAAAGGGTACTTTGTGGGGCACCTGGGTGGCTCAGTGGGTTAAGCCGCTGCCTTCGGCTCGGGTCATGATCTCAGGGTCCCGGGATCGAGTCCCGCATCGGGCTCTCTGCTCAGCGGAGAGCCTGCTTCCTCCTCTCTCTATCTCTCTGCCTGCCTCTCTGCCTACTTGTGATTTCTCTCTGTCAAATAAATAAATAAAATCTTAAAAAAAAAAAAAAAGAAAGGGTACTTTGTGATACAGATGTAGTAAAAACAAGGGGCACATGCACCCCAATGTTCATAGCAGGAATGTCCATAATAACCAAACTATGGAAAGAGCTAAGATGTCCTTCAACAGATGAATGGGTAAAGAAGAGGTGGTTCATATATACAATGGAATATTACTCGGCCATCAGAAAGGATGAATACCCACCATTTTGCATCAACATGGCTGCAACTGGAGGGGATTATGTTAAGTGAATTAAGTCAAGCAGAGAAAGACAATTATCATATGGTTTCACTCATATGTGGAACATGAGGAATAGCATGGAGGACCATAGGGGAAGGGAGAGAAAACTGAAGGGGAAAAAAAATTAGAGAGGGAGACAAACCATGAGAGACTGTGGACCCCAGGAGACAAACTGAGGGTTTCAAAAGGGAGGGCAGTCGAAGGATGTGGTAGCTAGGTGATGGGTATTAAGGAGGGCACCTGTTGTGATGGGCACAGGGTGTGCTTATCATATGCAAACAAGAATTGTTGAACATTACATCAAAAACTAATGATGTACTATATGTTGGCTAACTGAACATAATTTAAAAAAAGAAAGGAAGTTTATCCTTTTTTCTTATGTGCTAAGAATTTTTTTCAGGTTGATCATTTTTCTTATGACCTTTGCTTTCAGTATGGTATTGCTGCCGTATAGAAACTTTACATTTTATATAGTCGAATTTATCAGTCTTCCATATTTCCTTTGGGTCATTTTATAGTTGTTTTATTTAAACACTTAAATATTTTTTTAAAGATGTTATTTATTGATTTGACAGAGAAACACACTGTGAGAGAGGAAACACAAGAAGAGGGAGAGGGAGAAGGAGAAGCAGGTTTCCCCCTGAGCAGGGAGCCTGATGCAGGGCTTGATCCCAGGACTCTGGGATCATGACCTAAGTCAAAGTCTGATGCTTAACGACTAAGCCACCCAGGCACCCCTTAAATCTTTCTTCCATTTGGATTTTTTTTTTTTTTGGATGCAGCAATTTAGATAGAGGTCTACTAAACTGTGTTTTCAAATATCTAATTTGTCTCTATTCCATGCATTAAAAAAAAAATCAATTCACATCAACTTAAAGTCTTGCTTTTAAGAAATACAGAATTCAAATCCATTTTTAAAAAAAGATTTATTTATTTGATAGAGAGAGATCACAAGTAGGCAGAGAGGCAGGCACAGAGAGAGGAGGAAGCAGGCTCCCTGCTGAGCAGAGAGCCCAATGTGGGGCTTGATCCCAGGACCCTAAGATCATGACCTGAGCTGAAGGCAGAGGCTTAACACACTGAGCCACCCAGGTGCCCCCAAATCCATTTTTGGACTCTTCTATTAATTCTTCTATTCATAGCCCATTATAAAATCTGGTGAATTCTGGTCTCTTACTCAGAATCGTATTTGTTCTCACATATGTATGTTTCCATAAGAAGTTAAGATTAGTCTGCAAAAAATATATTTTTACAGGAATTATAGGTCATTCCTGGAGGAATTGAAGGATCTTACAAAACAGCAAACCTCCATCACCAGGACCTGTAGTCTTCATGCCCTGTAGTAGTGATTGATCAATATTGATCAATATTGATCCTTGATATATTTGTGTCTTTGTTTTTATTTCTTTTTGAAAATGGGAAAGGTCTTTTAGAGTCAAGCAAGGTTAATAGTAAGGAATGATGTTGGGTAACTCTCTTTTCAGACTGAGGCTGAATAAGATTGCTCTTCTTGAATCTCTTAGAGTTAATTTTTCCAAAAGAGGCATCCGAAATATATTTGAGGAATACCCTTACAATGGAGTAGGCTTATAGACTCTCAGGGTCACTGCATTGAAGGGATAAAACTCAGGAGCACATGTATATTTTAGTATATTTATTTAACCATCACTAAAATAATGAAAACAATGCACCTTAATGAAAAATACCCAATATGTTAAGTAAAAGCTGAACACAAGTCTTGTATTCATCATGATTACAACTATTTAAAAATTAGCATGCTCATAACAAAAAGAAACAAAAAACCCAAAGCAAACAAACAAAAAAACTCCAATAAAATGGAAGGATTAGAGGAGATTTATTTTTCTTACTGAAAAGTTCAATTAATGCTATTATAATAGTGTTTATGTAATAAGACAAATAAAGAGCTCAATTACTTTGTAGCTGTATCTCCTGAAGTAGAACCCTATGAGGAATGTGATGTGGAGGTGTGATAAGGTGTTATTCTGACCCATTAGTGGGGTGATATCCTGACACAATACACACAGAAACTGAAGTTTAAAGATCTGCCTTCAGGATCCCAGCGCTTTGTGTTACCTGGTTGATGTGACTCTCTAGATTCCCTCCATGGGAAAGGAGATCCTGAGAATCACGTCATGGGGTTTTCAAAGACTTGTTCTTCAAAGTGTGGTCCATGGACCATCAGTATCTGCAACACCTGGAGCCTATTAGAAATACAGAATTTCGGGCCCCAAGCTGGTCCTCTAAGCATCATGGTTATCTGAGGATCAAGCCTAGACATCTCTATTTTCCCAAGCCCCCCAGGTAACTCTCACGCATGCTCAAGTTTGAGCAACACTGCTTTAGAAAACTCAATGAACAAAATATAATTATGAACACTAATTTTCACAAACCTATTATCCTTAAGTCAATCATGTACAATGAAAGGTTAGCCAGGACGACTGGAGACCTGGGAACAATTAGTGTCGTCCAAATTGTGGAAAATCTCTCTCTCGCTCTCTCTCCTTTTACTTAGTATTATTTGAACTTGGACAAGAGCATTAAACATTCAGTAGATGAGGATTCTGTCTTTTAATTTCATAAATATGTATTGAGTTCTACCTGTGTTCCAGGCCTTGACTTATATGCTGGGTGTTCAGTGATGAAAATCTACGTGGCTTCTACCTTTGGAGAGCTTCTAGGCTATCAAAAAAGACAGGCAATGAACCAATCATAACAGGTGTAAAGGGCATTACAGGAAAGGAGTCATTAAGTACTATGAAGCATCTAAATTGAGGCTCTTACTTAAAACTCAGAAGATGGACATTAGGGAGTTTATGAATTCCCTAGATTTTGTTTATGTTGGGACTCATATATGTCCATAGTTTCTTGTTCTGGGGAAAGAGAGTTTTCAAAGAATTCCTTGAAATCCAAATATTTTAGGACCCCTGCTGAGATCAGCCTTACAGGCCAGTTTATTACCCCAGTGTCCGAATCCATTATTTTCATTTATAAGATCCTCTTTCCTCCTCCCTTAAGAATAATTACTTTGACCTGAATTACCCGAGTATAGATTCAAAAACCTGTTTACTCTGCAGCATAGAGCTATCCTTTCATTATTCTATGAAAAATTGAAGACAAATTCTCTCCAGATGTGAGCTCGGTTAGGTGCACAGCTGCATGGCTTTATTACAAAATATGGATGTAAAAGAAATGTCCTAAAATGAGCTCTCAAAAGGACCTTCACTGACATTTGCTCACCATTTAATTCACAGTTCTTGGAGATGAATGAGCAGTTCTGGGGGTGTAAGCTTAAAACCCTGTGAGTTGATTAAAAGCTGTGCTCAAATCCAGACCAATTAATAACCGAGTCCCCACGGGGTTAATATTAAGGGTGGCTATTATTATGTTTTTCATCTTCATTTCAGGGTTTCTGCAAGTGGATTAATCAGCCCTTGTGTATTCATTCTACCACCAGAGCAACAATTCATTTTGATTATTATGTTACAAATACCAGCGACATTCAATAGACCTTGTAGAGAAATTTTTATGAGTTTGAGCAAATATCCACTGCTGCGCGAGGCAGATCGGATAATAACAGCTGCAGGTTTCCGAACCTCCCAGGGTCCCTCGACCACATGCACTGGATTGGAATGTCAACCTGGTGATTTAGTTCACCCTCATTGCCCAGATCATTAGAGAATAAAGGCAAAGATAGCATGTGTGTTTAAGTTATTGGCACTTGGGGTTGCGAGGGGAGGGGTGTGCCTGGGTGGCTCAGTCAGTTAAGTGTCTGCCTTTGGCTCAGGTCATGATCTGAGCATTCCTGGATGGAGCTCCGTGTTGGGCTGCATGCTCAGTGAGGAACCTGCTTTCTCCCTCTCCCCTTGGATCATGCTTGTTCTCTTTCTGTCAAATAAAATCTAAAAAAAAAAAAAAAAAAGGACTTGGATCATTTGGATCATTTTTTACTCAGTCCAAGTTCTTTAAAAAGTGGGTTTTGAAGAGCTTTTCAGTTAACTCCTCAATTGCAATAGCAAAAATAGTAAATGGAACTTTGCCCTAAGTCTCCACAAGTGCCATGGAAATTTTAATACTCCTGAGCAGGCAATAAACCTTTATTTTTCATTGTCTCAGAAAAAATCATACTCCAGTCTCAGGGGGCCTCAGTTTGCCACAATTGCTTGGGGGTTAGGCAAGTTTTAAGCAGAGTTGTGGTTGGGGTTTGGTCAATGTCTTCGTTAATGCAAAGGTCATCTCAATATATATCACATCCCCTCTAAAAGGAAGAATCCCCTTTAAAAGGAAGAATCAAGCGCAGTAGCTTTCCCAGGTTGTGTATTCTGGACATACCTGGCTTCCCAGGTTGTGAGTCAGGAGCAACCACCACCCATGGTGCTCCCTTACTCCACCTACTCACTTCACTTCTGGTGCTTTGATGAGAGTATAGAAGAGAGGTATTATACTCTATCTCTTTTAAAATTATCTTATTTACATATTTTAATTTAATTTAATTATTTAAATTATTAAATATTTATTTTATTTAAATTAAAGCTAGTTAACGGGTAGCGTTCAGGGGCAGAAAATAGTGATTCATCGGTTACCTATAACACCCAGTGCACATTCTGTCAAGTGCCTTCCTTAATGCCCATCACCCAGTTACCCTAGCCCCCACCAACCTCTCCTCCAGCAGCCCTCAGTTTGTTCCCTCTAGTTAAGAGTCTCTTCTGGTTTGCCTCTCTCTGTTTTTATCCTATTTTTTCCTTCTCTTCCCCCATGTTCACCTGTTTTGTTTCTTAAATTCCATATATGAGTGAAATAATATGGTATTTGTCTTTCTCTGATTTATTTTGTTTAGCATAATACTCTCTAGTTCCATCCACATCATTACAAATCAAAACCACAATGAGATAACACACCACACAGGGCAGAATGGCTAAGATTAACAACTCAGGAAAAAATAGATGTTGGCAAGGATGTGGAGAAAGGGAAATACTCTTACACTGTTAGTGGGAATGCAAATTGGTACAGCCACTCTGGAAAACAGTATGGCGGTTCCTCAAAAAGTTAAAAAGAGAACTATGCTATGATCCAGCAATTATATTACTAGGTATTTATCCAAAGGATACAAAAATAATGATTCAAAAGGGCACATGCACCCCAATGTTTATAGCAGCAATGTCTGCAAAAGCCAAAATAATGGAAAAAGCCCAGATGTCCATCAACCGATGAATAGATAAAGATGTGTTCTATATATACATGATGGAATATTACTCAGCCATCAAAAAGAATGAAATCTTGCCATTCCCTTTTATTTAATGGTCTGTGTTGGATTCCTTAACTGGCTACATTCCTCCACTTACTCCTGGCTCCCTGTATTATCTTCCTATTAATCAATATATCTGGAATTCCAGGAACATGGAAACAAAACCAGGCCACTTTCTCTCTGCTATGAATATAGCATGAGAGATCATCATGGCCCAGAGCTATGTGGGAAGTCCTCATTGATGGTAGTGCTTCCATGTTGCTGACTTCTTCCCTTTTGAGATCTCCCACCTGCTTCTGACAGGAATACAAATGTCCTGAAGCCCTCTAGTAAGAGGAAGAGAAATGAGACATGGCAGGGACCTGGCCTCCCAAAAAGATGGCTGCCTTCTCACCTGGCTTCAGCACATGTCCCAAGGCACCCTGATCTCTGTCAATTGCCCTGGAGGCAGACGTGTACTAATGAAGAACCACCAAGACTGTGCTTTCTGGAGGGAAAAAAGAAGACCTATGGCAATTTGTTTGTAGGTGGCTGAGAACCAACATAAATGAATCTGACCATGAACAGAATTATCTCAAAAGCAACTATTGCCAAGCAGTACCCTTAGTGGCTTATATAACACCGGATCATTGGAAAGTACATGCCCCTAAATTGAATTTTTTTGTAATGATGTTATTATTCTGAGATTTGCATGGGCATATTCTTTCTCATTCTCCTTCCTAGAAGGGAGGGTGTGGTCTCAAAACAAAACAAAACAAAACAAAAACAGTCAATGACTCAATGAGTTAAGCAATACAATGAAAAGTAAACATAAGAAGCATGCATTGGGCCCCAGGTGAAGTGCTATCAACTCACCTGTTCCAGGACACCTGGCAGGCAGTCACAATGTGGAATCACCATCCTGTCCTCCTCAAGTCAAATCTTTACAAATAAAACATAAGGGGAGTTAAAAAACAAAACAAAACAAAACCAACAAACAAAAAAAAACAGGCCTTAGGAAACAAGGCAAACCCATGTTTTAAGAATTAGTATATGAGGATTGCCATAGGAAGAGGGCCTCTCTCTCCCTTCATTCCTTCCTTTTTAATTCCTCTCTTCCTTCCTTCCTGGTAGCACTAGGGAAATATCACTCATAGTTCTGTCTTACTCTTCAGTGGTTAGGAGATGCTGAGTGTCAGAAACATAAGAAACACTATATGTTGTGCCAATCTAACATCTAGAAGCTATAAAGGTAGCCTTTAGGAAGTCTGTGCCCAAACAGAAAGCAGGCTGGGCTTCTTTCCACCTTGCCAGACTTTCATGATTACCATTAACATGTGGGCCAAGGGAATGCTAAGTCAAGAAATTAAATCTGAAAGGTGAGGAGAGGAGTGTTCAGGTGAGCTGACCTGAGTATTCGAAATGATTTTCTACAAATCTAAACAAGACGTGTTCATCAAAAGACTTACAAAACTATAGAGATTAATTCATTACATTACATGTATAACAAATCAGTTTTATTGAAAACAGCACAATTAATTACCCAAGATTTGGAATGCTGTAGGAATTTGGGGACAGGAAATTAGTTTGCTATACACAGTAAATTTCTGGAGCCTGGAAGGGTGACTTGATTTCTAAATTGACAAAGTTTCCCTGTCATCAAAAAAGTTCTCTCTTCTGTGCCTGAGGACTTGACCAGCTCCTTATTCGGTGAGAAGCTATACGTCTAGAAGGTGTCAGATAAGGCTAATAAATATCTTAGGAAGGGGAACCCAGGAGGAAGTGCTGCATGTGGGCTGGTGTTCTGGTGATCAGGCAAAGAGCAACGTCTCTGAAGGAAATCAGTGGGTGTGTTTGGAGAAGGGTTTGCAAGAAGACAAGAAGGCCTGAATGGACTATCTGGGAAATGGCCATGGGGAGTCAAGAGAGCATAGGGATACTAATAGAGACCACGTTCTAGCAGCTTCTCTCTTTGGGTTCAATTCCACAACTCTTCATCTAAACTTCCATATCATGTATTGTCTCTTAACCATCCTGCTCAATGTCCTCCAGAAATACGGTGACATTTAGCCACAGATATAACGTGGCTATTCTCTCATTTTCACAGTCTTTCTCCTTTCCTATCTAAAATGTAAACTGAAATTAAATCTTCCTCCAAAAGAGCTCAGAGCTGTAAGAGGATGATAGACTAAGAGATTGTATATCAATTAGCACTGAGATGGAACAATCTAGAACAGCATTACCACATCCTCAACACACCTTGAGTAATCACAACAAATGCCTGAGAGTCTGGATTAACACTCTATATATTTAGATTTTTCTATATTTAGATTTTCCTTTTCTATATTTAGATTTTTAGGGAAGGGCAGAAAGATCTGGTCTGCCTTCCATTTGACTTTGACTAGAACACAGTACAACAGAACATAAATATCAAGAATCCTGGATGCAAAAGCACAAGATTGAAGCCACAATTTTTTGGACCTTCCTCAGTACAGTTACGTGAATTCCAGCAAGGCAACTAACTTTGTAAAGACTCCTCTTCACATGTTTAAAATGGACTTAACTGGGACATCTGGGTGACTCAGTCATTAAGTGTCTGCCT
Source organism: Mustela lutreola (assembly GCF_030435805.1). NCBI lineage: Eukaryota > Metazoa > Chordata > Mammalia > Carnivora > Mustelidae > Mustela > Mustela lutreola. The sequence continues at coordinate 37,853,883 of NC_081298.1, read as the reverse complement.
TAGGCTCAGGTCATGATCCCAGGGTCCTGGAATCGAGCCCCGTGTCAGGCTCCCTGTTCTGTGGGAAGCCTCCTTCTCCCTTTCCCACTCCCACTGCTTGTGTTCCTTCTCTCACTGTATCTCTCTCTGTCAAATAAATAAATAAAATCCTTAAAAAAAATAAATAATAAAACAGAATTATAGAGGGCTCAGGGGCTGTGCTAACACTTTATTGAAATTAACTCTTTCAAAGGCAATATTGAAAATGTAAAAGAAAAATTCAAAATGAAGTAAGAATTGTTAAGACAGTCCTTCAAATTAGGGTGCAGAGGACATTGAGGAAGCAGGGCCTATGTACCTTTCCTGTTTGAATCCTTCCAACACCATGGACTTTGGACTTTTGTCCATTAAACGGGACCACCTCCTGGAACACATCTTTCCACTCTGGATTGAAATAGAGATAATGGAACACTAGCTAGCTAGAGAGTCAATCCTGTATGAGATAGCCAGTTTAGCTCTGTCTGCATAATTCTTTTAGAACAATTTATGCAACCTTTTGGTTTTTGCCTCTGTAAGCCTTCATTCCGGGCTGGCAAATCGGAGCACAGTTTAAATTCCCATCAATTTCAATCTACTCTGTGTTCCCCGGACTGCAATCCCTAAAACCCTAAATACATGCTTTTCGTTGCTTTACAGCCTTCTCCTCTTCTTGGCCAACAGAAACAGAAGTCATAATTACAGTTGTCCTGAGCAACACAAGTCTGAACTATGTGGGTCCACTTATATGTGATGTTTTTCAATAAATATAGTATGGTGTTATAAATGTATTTTCTTTTCCTTATGACCTTTTTAAAAAGATTTTATTTATTTATTTGACAGAGAAAGAGAAAAAGAGAAAAAGAAGAGAGAATACAAGCAGGGGGAGCAGTAGGCAGAATCCTTGCTTTCAAATTTCAATTCATTTGGGTATATACCTGGGAGCAGAGAGCATTTTACCATCAGGACTAAACTAAAATGAATGAAAATAAAGAATGAATCTTAGAACACTGAAAAAATTAGATTAAATTTTTTAAAAAAGAGAGAAAGCTCCTGATTTCACTTATATGTGCAATCTAAAAGAAACAAAACAAATAAACAAAGAAATTAAAAAAAAAAAAAAGCCAGACTCACACATACAGAGAACCAACTGGTGGTTACCAGAGGAGGATGGGTAAAATAGGGAAGGGGATTAAGAGGGGGCAAACTTCCAGTTATAAAATAAATCAGTCACAGTGATAAAAAGTATTACTGTGATGACAATAGGGAATATTGTCAGTAATATTGTAATATTGTTGATGGTGACAGATGGTGACTACACTTATCATGATGAGCCCTGCGTAATATTTAGACCTTTTGAATCAATGTGTTGTACACCTGAAACTCATAGAACTTTGTATGCCAATTGTACTTCAATTTTTAGAAATTAAAAATAAATTTTAAAAACAAAAAACTAGCTCTCAGGAGTTCTCATCCTTGGTCCATGGATAGAATTCAGGGGATCTGGGAACTTGGATGTGGAAAAAAAAAACAGCATCTTCATGGTCAGTAACCTAAAACCTTTAACTGAAACCTACAACTATATAGCATTTTCTTCAGTGCTGACTGTAGGCAATGCTGCAGCGGTATTAGTAGTACCTGTGACTCAGTCACCAACAGAAATCACAGATGTTTTCATATGCCTTTCCCATCATTGAGCATATCTCCAAATATCATTACATTTGCCTCGACTCCAAAGTTATGGTAGTTATCAGATCTACAGCTAGATCTTATTATTTATGCAGTAAAGAAGTCATCTTTTGCTCCATCACAAATGTTAAGAAATATTTTGAAAACTGTACTCAGAATGATTGCTTTCCTTTGCAGTGCTTTGCATTTATCTTATACATTTAGAAAAGATTGCTCTAAGACAGGGTTCAGATTCTTCATCAGATAGCTAATGGCTCCAAGGCACAAAAAAGGTTAAAGAGTCATCTGTAGACCCTGCCCCATGAGTACATGCAGGCTCCCTCTTTTCCTCAAGGCACCCATGGAGGACTCACAGTGCAGAAACCAGAGAGCCAGAGCAGGTTTGCATTTCTGTTCCCAGCTCTGTGGAGGATAATTAAAGTTTTTTTGGAGGGGCTGTTGGGCATCCTACTCAATGTTATTCAGATTCTTTCTGCCCCCCAAAACTAAGAAGAAAAATTTCATTTCATAATTATAGAATTCTCTCTCTGGGATGGCTTTGGAAGTGTTCAGAGTCTTTCTAGGTTCCCAGGAGTGAGCATAGAGGGATGTGAGCTTTGCAGTTCCAGGGCTGGTTTCACTGGAGGAAATGGCATATAGGGTGCTGGTGCAATTCCAGTTATGACATACCAAGTCATTCTTAAAAATGCATATTTATTTATTGAGCATGTGACACCAGGTGATGGAGAAGAAACTGAGTTGGGACTCAGAGGGCCTGGAAGTTAAGCGCAGAATGTTTTCTCATAAGAAAAGTTCAATTAGCAGCCCCTCTGATGTTTTTTTCTGCATCCTTGCAGAAGACCAAAAAGTCAAGAACCTGGGGTCTCCAAATACCATTTATATAGTTAACACCCAGGTAAAAGAAAATCTAGGGTAGGTTTAAAGGAAGAAATCGTAAGCAGGAGATAGCACATGGGTTCAATGTGCATGAGACGAGAAAGGGAGAGAAAAGTTGCTAATCAAACTGCATTGCTTTCAGGAAAGGAAAGCCAGATCATCTTTGCCGCAAGTCTTTATTTTGTGGGCATCATGGGCTTTATCAACAGCAAAATGGAAACTCCATTAGAGTAAGGGAAAAGAATTCTATTTGTTTCATCTATTCTTCCAGTCAAATTACTTTTTTCCATCCATCCATCCATCCATCCATCCATCCATCCATCCATCCATCCATCATGCTTTCTATCCTGTCTTGCATTCCTTCTTCCATTTAACCTTTTCATCCTTCCATCCAATCCTCTCTCTAAAGCTCTTTCCATTCACCCATCCAACCCTCCTTCTAGTACCCCCCACTTTCCCCTCGCCCCTTCATCATTCTTCCATAACTTCTTCACATCCAGGCCTCTTTCCTTCTTTCTCTCTTCCATTCATGAATACTCTTAAGAGTGGTATTGGGACATTATTGTTTAATGTCACATTCTAAAATCAGGTAACTGGTTCAAACCAGGTTCAATATTCACTAAACCTATGTCCTTGGGCAATTTTCTCAAAGTCCCCACACTTGAGGCTCCCAGTTTCTTTAAAGATAAACAGCAGCTCATAATAATCCCTCCTCCACCAGTTTATCCTGAGGATTAAATAAACTAATATACATAATGTGTGTACAGTAGAGCTGGCTTGTATTAGGGGGTTATAAATACTAGTTGTTATTATTAGTATACTTCTGGTATTGGGTTAAAGTTGGCAAAGATAAAATTTTAAGATACAGCCCTTGTTTATAGGGGATTCTTATATCTGGAGAATTAATACAACATCCAAAGATGAGCAAGCAATTCACTTCTCACTAGGAAGTTTATTGCACTGTGTTCATTTCTTAAAGTGTATAATTTAGCATTATCACCTCTGAGGAACGGTGAAATTTTTGAGGGTCTTGGGTTTCCAAACAATTGCTGCACTCTTAGAACTGCCGATCTTTGCCCCATTTCAGTTCCATTCTATCAAGTGTGTTCCTCTAAACCTTGATTTGTGCACTGAGTTTCTTGCCAGCCTCCTGCAATGCAATTTAACATGAGGCAATATAATATTCTTGTTGGGGATAGCAACCGTTCAATAGAATGCATTGGAACTCTCTCCAATATGAGTATGATTTAGGTTGCCTTGTTATTGGGGAAGGTCTGCATGTTCTTTCAGCTCTATTGAGATTAGACTTTTCAAGCAGTCACTGCAGTCAACCCCTTTCGTCATTTTGGTTAACAAAAGCTCCAGGACTTTAATAACCAGAGAATTTCAAATTAACACTTGGGAACTGCAAAGACTGGTTTGAGAAGTTAAACAAAGAATAACCTAAAGTTTAGTTTGGGGATATATTGGAACTCCTACCAGTGTAGCATGTGAACATCCCTGACAAGTCTCCTATGTCCAAAACCAGGATCTTGTAGATTTGACTCTACAAACAAGCTAACATCCAAAATCATGATCAGTCAGAAAACAAATATTACCACCCTCAGCTGACACCTCTACTTTGAAATGATTATGAATGAAGTAGTAGATAAAGATAGTGTACACCATGCAATGGAAATGAATAAATCCTAAAATCTCAATGGTTTAGTACAATGGAAGATTTATTTCAGGCTCATGAAAAGTCTGATGCAGGTTGATGGGGACTTGCCTTCATCTTGCAGTTAGAGACCCATCTCAACATATGGCTTCCAAGGTTACTGAGGGGTGGGGGAGGGGAAGGCGGAGACACATTAGCTCTTAACAGGCTCATCTGGGAAGGGACATCCACCACTTCTACTTAGGATCCATTGGCCAGATCTTGTTTCATGGCCCTATCCCAATGGCTAGGGCTGGCAAATTCGAGTGAACATAAGGAATAGTTGTTGCATCTAAACATCTCATCCATAACTGGTGGATACGTAGACATTCCAAATCCATAAAGGAAAAGATGCTGAATGGTTAAAGATAGTGAAAAATGTAGATTGCTTCTAAATGACAATGAAAGTACTGGGCAGGAGCTATGGGGACCAGAGGCTCAATCCAAAACAGCCTGACTACCGCACAGGATTTCTTGAAAGTCTCATGTTTTGTCATTAAATTTTTCATGAGTTTAAATATAAAACTTCAGCTCTGTCCCCTCAATGCTGAAAAGAGGTTTATTTTGGGGGTATCTCCCAGCATACAGTGTGCCCTCCCAGGGATTTGTCTTCCCTGCCTTAAGGAGTACATTCTAAATGTCCAATAGATGGTTACTAAATGGTAGTGAGGAGGGTATATTTAAGATTCAGGGAGACGTCAGTGTTAATTTGAAGGCCCTGCACCATTGCTGAGTATTTGCCTGGATGCCTTGACTGTCCTATTCTAAAGTGCAAGTTCATTGCAGTAATGGTGCTTTATACACTTTTTTTTTTTTCCAAAAGATGGATGCTTATTTATTGCAGCATTTTTCTTTCTTTCTTTCTTTTTTATTTATTTTCAGCATATCAGTATTCATTATTTTTTCACCACACCCAGTGCTCCATGCAATCCATGCCCTCTATAATACCCACCACCTGGTACCCCAACCTCCCACTCCCCCCGCCACTTCAAACCCCTCAGGTTGTTTTTCAGAGTCCATAGTCTCTCATGGTTCACCTCTCCTTCCAATTTCCCCCAATTCCTTTCTCCTCTCTGTCTCCCCATGTCCTCCATGCTATTTGTTATGCTCCACAAATAAGTGAAACCATATGGTAATTGACTCTCTCTGCTTGACTTATTTAGCTCAGCATAATCTCTTCCAGTCCCGTCCATGTTGCTACAAAAGTTGGGTATTCATCCTTTCTGATGGAGGCATAATACTCCATAGTGTATATGGACCACATTTTCCTTATCCATTCGTCCGTTGAAGGGCATCTTGGTTCTTTCCACAGTTTGGCGACCATGGCCATTGTTGCTATAAATATTGGGGTACAGATGGCCCTTCTTTTCACTACATCTGTATCTTTGTATGGAATCAGAAGAGACCCCGAATCGCTAAGGAAATGTTGAAAAACAAAAATAAAACTGGGGGACATCACGTTACCTGATTTCAAGCTTTACTACAAAGCTGTGATCACCAAGACAGCATGGTACTGGCATAAAAACAGACACATAGACCAGTGGAACAGAGTAGAGAGCCCAGATATGGACCCTCAACTCTATGGTCAATTAATCTTCGACAAAACGGGAAAAAATATACAGTAGAAAAAAGAAAGTCTCTTCAATACATGATGCTGGGAAAACTGGACAGCTATATGTAGAAAAATGAAACTCGACCATTGTCTTACACCGTACACAAAGATAAACTCAAAATGGATAAAAGACCTCAACGTGAGACAGGAATCCATCAGAATCCTAGAGGAAAACATAGGCAGTAATCTCTTCGATATCAACCACAGCAACTTCTTTCAAGATATGTCTCCAGGGACGCCTGGGTAGCTCAGTTGGTTAAGCAGCTGCCTTCGGCTCAGCTCATGATCCCAGCATCCTGGGATCCAGTCCCACATCCACATCGGTCTCCTTGCTCGGCAGGGAGCCTGCTAGCCTGCTTCTCCCTCTGCCTCTGCCTGCCATTCTGTCTGCCTGTGCTCGCTCTCTCCCACACCCCCTCTCTGATAAATAAATAAAATCTTAAAAAAAAAAAAAAAAAAGAAAGAAAGAAAGATACGTCTCCAAAGGCAAAGGAAACAAAAGCGAAAATAAACTTTTGGGACTTCATCAAAATCAAAAGCTTCTGCACAGCAAAGGAAACAGTCAAAAAACCAAAGAGGCAACCCACGGAATGGGAGAAGATATTTGCAAATGACAGTACAGACAAAAGGTTGATATCCAAGATCTATAATGAACTCCTCAAACTCAACACACACAAAACAGACAATCATATGCTTTATACACTTTTAATTTACACTTTATCTTGAGTCCTTCTCAATGTCCATTCACAAAGAATAATGGACCATAGGCATATGGGTCTGTCCAAAGCTTACTCATGTCATAAGACTATCAGGGGCCCCCCATAAGAATTTCTTCTTCCCTCCCCTCTGTCCCTTTGCTTCCCAGCCAGGATTTTCACTGAACAACAAAGACAAACCTCTAACTAGTGAAAGCTTAGGAATACACTTGCTTTCAAAGGACAAATAGAGAAGCCTTCTGAGAAGAAGCAGGAGTTTGCTAATTTCTAGGTGGTATTTACTATTTATTTATTTATTTATTTTCAGTTCACTCAAAGTTACCCACATTGCTGTTTCCTGACCACTCTTTACCCCAATGTCCGAATCCAGATGGTCCCCTGCATCCAGATGGACCATCTGGATGGACCATCCAGGTCCCCTGAATCCAGATGGACCTTGTGTTATCTGAATTCAGAGATCTGCCTAGGTCTGCAAATCTGCCCTTGCTTCTACAACCCAATCAGATAATAGCTATCCTAAAAGAATTGACACATATGAAATAATTAACTCATTAACCAAATAGTTATTGTGTACCTACAGTCTTCCAGGCACCGTGGGTAGATGATAAGGTAATAACTACGGAGTGAGTTCAGGTTCCCATTCATCATGAAGTTTACTCTCTAAAAGTGGAGAACAGGTAAAGAAATAACCAAAAGTGGGCACCTGGGGTTAAGCTTCTGCCTTCAGCTCAGGTCATGATCTTAGGGTCCTGGGATCAAGCCCTGCATCAGGCTCTCTGCTCAGCAGGGAGCCTGCTTCCCCATCTCTCTCTCTCTCTCTCTGCCTCTCTGCCTATGCTCTCTCTGTCAAATAAATAAATAAAATCTTAATAAAAAAAGAAGAAAGAACCAAAAGTGAGATGATTCTGGATGATAACGTTATAAAAGAAGGGAAACGGGGAATGTGATAGGGAGGGATTATTGTCAGGGAAGGACCTCCTGCCCAGGAGAAGTGGGGAGATCTGGGGAGATGGACAGTGTGGCAGGCCAGCCACTAGGCAATGGTGCCAGAATGAGGGAGGAATGCCAGACGGAAAGTACAAAGATTACCTTCATGCTCCTCCCCCACCCAATAAAAAAACATAGCGTTCTTTCTTCTTATCTCTGCTCCAGTGCCCTAGATCATATGTGAAAGCTAGGATATAAATATCATATTAAATGCAATAACTGACCATCTTCAAGAAAACCCTCATCCTCTCTTTTCCAAATCAGCATCTCTCCAAGGGACTAAACAAAACTTCTGTCTTGATTTTTGCTCAAGCTACTGTGACCTAGCTTTCCTTATTGAGACCAAGAGCTGATGACAAGTTATAATAGAAACAACTGCTCACATTCTAGCTGCCCTCAATCAGCTAGGCCACATCTCTCTGACTGATTAAGTCACTAGGGAAAATCTTTTCTCTGTTGCAGTGACTGCTGATTGATGGCACTGAAGGAGCCTTGCTTCTCAGGCTGTTATTCAAGGGAGGGCTATCAATTTCCACAGATCCCTTGGCCAGTCTACCCCCATCTATTTCAGGAGTTGGAGGAATTGCCTGAGAAGTACATGTGGCCCTGTACCCAAGAAGAATGATGGGGACAGAGTGAGAGGAGGGAAAAATGACATGGCCTCACAGTGAGATCAGCACTGAGCTCACTCAGAAGCAGCCAGCTCCATTGCTCTGTTTATATCACAGCTTCCTCCCCCCTCCTATCCCAATCCTTCCTCCTATCCCTATCCTCCTATGGTTATCCTTCCCCATGTGCCACCCCCATCAAGAACCAAGAGCCTAATTCCAAAGGTCATGGCAAAGGGCATATATTGTATCTGCTTCATGATAGTTACGGACTAGACTGGTGTCCTTCAACATTCCAGGGGAAAATACTTTTACACAAAAATTTAATGTGGGAAATTACACAAAAATTACAAAATTTGGGAAATTACACAAAATTTACAAAATTACAAAAATTTAATTTGGGAAATTAAAAGAGCTGATACCTAAGTTTTCCAAACATAGCAGAACAATAGGGATTCTAGGCTCATTGCAGGGAGTGACTAATTAACTGAGCAGTGTTTTTCAAAGCAAAACAGAAGGTGCCAGGCTCAATCCTGGGCAGGTACCTGCGGAGGTAAACGCAGATTATGTCGATTGCTCACTAAAGGCTTCGAAATGTATGGCAGATGCAGCCCGTAACTGCCATAGAGGCATTCTGCCTCCTTAAATGGCCTGGCGTATGGCTACACCCACCTAGCAGTGATCACATTAGAGCCAGGCCTCCAGCTCCAGGCTGTCAAAGACTATTGAATTTGCTGTATTTTCTGAGCGATAAAAGCAGACTTTTAATTTAATTAATCTCATCCTTGATTGCATTAACCACCCATGTGGCCAGAAAGTACAGCTTGGACCTCGGGCAACCAGACCCTGTCTGCATTAACCTCTCAGGCATTGAAGACTCTGGGTTCCCATGAAGGGAATGATTCATTTGTTGATCAGAAAAAAGGCCAGCCAGAAAACCTCTGCTGGCTTAGGCACTGGATGCTCAGGAAGCAAATTCTAAATAGGGGATGAGGAGGGCAACACAAACATTTCTTTGACAATCTTTTGATCTGAGGAATTCAGAATCATTTTCTTTGAACCAATGAAACCTTTTATCCTCAAAGGTATGAAATTTCTAAGAAAGCAAAGTGTTGATTTCAAAATGATAGGCATTAGCTGAGTTTGATGTTGACATTCTGGATACTGGGGCTTTAGTAGATGGAACTGAACACTCAGAGACCATATGTTGCTGACAGAATCAGTCTATTTTTAATGAGAACTCAAACATGCATTCACCTGAAGTCAGGTGGTTTATGGAATATTGGAGGGTAGCATCCAAAGTGATACAGATAGCCTTGAAGAGAAGGGGAAAATGTAATGAGAGTTCACTTAACAGAGGGGAGTGTAATGTTTTACAATGAGCTTAAAAAAACTGATCTGTATAAAAGCAGAAAGGAGTCTACAGACTTGAACAGTAGGTATGGAAAAATACTTACTGACTTTAGTAGGTGAGGAAGCTAATATAAGTAACAAATGTAAGGCACTCAATAAAGATCAATGTCTTGTTAGGATCTGAAGAGACACTGTTGGTACCCTGTCCAGATCTGCTTTATGGGACTTGTGCACCTAGCCATTAGCGTCTGAGTGTTGACAGTTACTAGCTCAGAACTGGCCTCACTGATGGAGAATTGCCTTTGGCTGATAGGAGTTTGGGTAAGTAACACTCTTAGCCAGGGTAGCCTGCAGCTAATGACCGATGAAAGTACAGTTACAAGAGACTGATGAGATCCCTTGCTTTGGGAGTAGGACCAACTCTGCTGCAATTTACCTTCTAGTGCAATTCTCCTTGTGTGATTAGTCTGAACTCTAGCTGAGACCACATGCTTGATATTGTGATTTATAAGAAATACATATTTGGCTTTCATCCCCATTTCTGGCACAAAAGTCTTAAAATTCTTAGAATTTCCAAAGTGATGAGAGCAGAGTGATAAAGGTATCTTTTGTTATGTGTAGGAGGTAACTTTTGGAAAGCTCCTAAGGATGGGCTCTGGCTGCTAAGGCAGCCAAACAAGTGACTAGAGGAGTGGGAACTTCCATTCTCCATCTCCACCAGACCTCTACCTCTGGGGAGAAGGGCTAGAGATTGAGTTCAGTCATGGATGGCCTGTGATTCAATCCGTCATGCCTACATAATGGACCTTTTGCAAAAAACCCAAAAGGACCGAGCCTCCAGGTTGATAAACTCATGGAGGTGCTGGAGGGGTGGCACCTTGGGAGGACATGGATTCTTTTCTCCCTGTCTCTTCCATCTGACTGTTCCTAATTTATACCCCTTTATAATAAATTGATAATCTACTAAGTAAATGTTTCCTTGAGTTCTGTGAGCCCCTCTAGCAAATTTATGGAACATAGCAGGAGATCATGGGTACTTTTCATTTATAGACAGTCAGAAATACAGGTAACCTGTGCTTGCAACTGGTATCTGAGATGGGGGGATGAGGGGACATTTTTATGGAACTGAGTGATAAACCTATGGAATCTGATGCTATCTCTAGGTAGACAGTATCTAAATTGGGTTAAATGCTCAGGCTTCCTTATTGGTGTAAGGAAGCCTCCCTCTCCTCCCACACACACACTGGGGTTGTAATGGGGGCCCAAAGGTGCAAATGCACCTGGCTCCAGGGTTCCCAAACAAACCAGGTTCAGCCACTTGATGTTGACAAAATCCAGAGAGAGGAGTGGAGGTGAAACAAGAAAGGAATTTACTTCAGTGAGGCCAACACTGAAGTAAAAGGCTGTCTCCAAAGTGCTGAAAATACCACTAAATTTATATAAGGAAAATGCAGGACAAAGGTTGGTGAGTACATGTAGTTCGGTGGTAAAGGTCAGGTTTATTGTCTTGGGGTTCTTGCTGGTGTGAGGGCAGTTGTCATTGTTTGAGGGGGTAGTTTCAATTCCCATCACAAGATGCTTTGCCCGCTGGGTCTTTTCACTGAATTAGAAGGTAAGTGGGAATAAAGAACTTACATAGTTAGAAAGTAGAAACTGAGGTCAAAATGGAGGCAGTTAAGGTGACCACGTGTCATCTTTCATAACAGGTGATGAGAACACACAAAATAGCATGCTGGCCCAGCTCCTTCCACTAGCCAACCTTTTCCCCTGACTTCCATTCTTCTGAACGAAATCTCTTAGGTAATCACTTCCCTATTGTACCATCTCAGGCTCTCCTTACCAGAAACCTGGCCTAAAATATTCTGCATTGATAAAGACTTACTTAGGAGGATGGGGGACATCTTACCAATCTACTTTGTGGCCCCTGAAAAACTGCTAGATTTTGGCCATGCCACGCAAGAGGCAATAGTCAAAAGTTCCAACCACTCTAGGGAGGTAACTCAGATGTGAACGTTCTAGAAACTCTTGACTTTTTAAAGTAGTTTTAAAGATTGGGATTATGGAATAGTTCAAGGCCTGTATGGATGCTGAAAAACTATCCGTTCTTCTTACAGGAAAGAATACTTGTTAGTATGGTGGAAAGTTCTGTTAATGGCTCCCAGGCTGCAATCTTACACATTGTTCATCTCCACTGCATTCAAAATTCATTGGAACATTCTAAGTAAAATTTCAGAATATTACAAAGCATCAATTCATTCAGAAACATTTATTGACCATTTATTTTGAGTTAGGCAATGTTCAAGACACTTGGGGTTAAAAATGGAAAAGAGATAAAAATTGGAAAATGTAGCTCAGTTTCTGTCTCCTTTTCCAAAATAATGTAAAGAATCTTGCACTGAGAGAAGACCTTCCTTATGTCCTTGGGGGGATGAAGTGCAGTAACATCTCACTTTGAGCTGATAGACACTTGAAGGAAAGAAGGACATTTGATAAATTGATTTATAAAGATAAAGCTGGTTCCAATAAAACTAAATACCCTACTTCTTATTTTGTAGGTTTGTATGTTTCTTTTTGTTTTCCTTTTCATGTTTTTCTATTCACTGTTGAAGAAGAAAAATGGTAAGAAGTGAAGGAGGAGGAGAAAGATGGTCAATTTAGACTTGGGAAATGCATGAGTTAATCTGAATTTGTGGATCAAATCAGCCTTTTGTTCAACAGCTGTCTTTATCTCTCTTCAAAAATAAAATAGATTCAGTATACTGTCCAAATACTTGGAATCCAAGGATCCCAAGATTGAAAGTGTTAAAATTCAAAGTGCCCTACTAGTCAGAACATTGGATTACCTCTTGCCTGGTATGGTAGCCATTCAGTCTTTGTCCAGACAGGTCATTCAATCTGACCTCTGCCACCCAGGATTCTGGCTTCTCCATGAGAATCAAGGAAACCCATTGCAACAGCAGCACTTTCCACTAGTTCCCTTTGCCTCAAGAATATCTACTGTAGTTCTGTTGCATATTGGTTTGATATGATTTCAAATCCAATCTAAATGATTGGAACTAAATAAAGTTTGTTTTAATCCACTTCTTTATGACAAGGGAAAAAAATTGTTTTGATACAAGAATAAAGGAAGCTGTGTCAAAATGTCGTGATCTCATCTGTTTTCACCATTAAGAATTCAGGAGCTCAGCTGCTGGAGGTCCCCCACTCAGAACTCATCTATGAAGACATAAGAAGAAGCAACTATGCTAAGGGGACATTTTGACTATAAATATCAAGAGTTTGTGAAGATTACTCAGATGTGTTTGGTTTGGGCAAAGAGGCACTTTGCTGATCTAAATAGCTCTACAGTGACCTTGGAGCAATTAGCTTCTGTGCAATGGAGTTGAATCTTACCAGCAGTGGTGGAAGTTGTGCAGTGGCCAAGAAGACAATCTGATTGTGCGTCAACATCAGTCCCATTGCTCCCCAGCAATGTGCTCTAGTGGCAAGGGATTTATACTTTTGCCTGGCAGCTGGATGGCAGCTCTCAGTTGGCTAAGCCTCTCCCTCCCAAGTATGAACTCATTATAAAAGGTAAACCTCAACTAAATTTGAACTTTATTCATTTCACTGCCCCCCTTTCCCTGCTTGGAACAACAGTATGATTATCATTGATTTGGAGTATGTTATTTCTTTATTAGTGTATCAAGAGACATTATCTTATATGCTATTGCCTCCTGAAAGTCCACAGTGAACTTGTGTTAAATAAATCATTGGCAAAGACAAACTCAGTCTCTGAGCATGATTTGCCTCCCAAAACAAAACAAGTTCTCTTCCTCAATAATGTATGTTTCATAGCTTCAGTGAAGAAAGAACCTTCTAGGCTCTCTTGAGGGGCATCATTTGGCAGAGTTCAATAGGTCACATATGATAAATCTGCTTTAACATTTGAGTCCAGATTTCAGTCCACTAAACTGTCTGCCCTCCTGGCACCTACGTGAGCAGAGTAAATTAGCATCTCTGGAACATTCACCAATGTTGATGAAATCAGGCAGACCAAAAAATTGTTTTTGTTTCTCTTTGATCTCACATCATTGTAATAAATTTTTACAACTGTATGGCTCTTGTTGATAGAAATTAGCATAATATTATACCTCATTTGTTTTGTAGCCATTCCTTCCCATATTTGGCTTCATAAATTGCCCTGAGATATACCAGAATCTGACTCTACCTGAAATCTAAAGAGCATGAAAGATGGGGTGAAGTGACAGAAGAATTTACTTCTTGCAAAGGAACTTGCTCAGTGGAGAGTCCCTGGCGAGTATAAATAGCCTATCAGACAAAAAACGTAAAAGGTTCTTTTGTCAACCAGGCAATCTTAATGGGGAGTGATGATTTGAGGTGTTACAAATCATCTGAGGTTTTCCGTATTTACCTATTCTAGCTCCTAGCCAAATGTTCTAAAAGACCTGATGAAACATCAAATTCAGCAGGCAATGTCACATAACAGTCACAGATATCAAACTTTTAGTTTAATTGTCAGACTTGAAGTTGCAAGAGATAAGAGATTAAAAGAAATCACAGAAAGTAATGATGATGTTATCAGGGAAAGAAAGCTTTTGGTTTTCAGCCAATGTTTTGAGGTAAACGTTAGGAAATGTGACATTGTTGATCTCTTTTCTCAAGTCCAAAGCCATTAAACACAACCTTACCCTTTGGTCCTTAAATATTTTTATACTATTTTAGGCAAGTAGCCAATTGATCTCCTAAAGCTATGCCTTCATCCTTAGTGACCATAGATGAGTACGAAATTAATTTTTCTCCATGCTTTGCCAGAGCCCATCCCTTAAGACTAACTGGATTGTCACTGCCAATAGCCCCAGCCAAGTCAAAGAACAAATCTCTTTTTATTTTCTAAATTTCTCAGAGGGTCCAATGATCACCTACTTTTGCTACTTGCCTACTTTGGCTTCCAATATCCATATCAATAAGTGTTCTTATTAAATCTAGATGAGTTATGTAGGAAATATAGTTTAAAAGAGAATGCTGGATAAACTGGTGAAACACTGGAGAACCACAGTTACAGCATTGCAAGTGGGGGTGATACCCACATCATACAAATGTGGAAGAAAACAGCTACTGCTATGACCTTGATGTGGAAGCATGTTCTGCTGCAGTTTAGTGCAGCTGCTATTGCTATTCCCCGAAACATGATTTTCTTGCACCCACATCCATGGCTCTCAGAATGCTGTCAGTGCTGCTTTAGAAGTGACTACTGCTGCTGCTGCTATCTGTAGAGCACTCTTTGTTATCTTTATATTTCATTAGAGACCCAAAGATGAAAGTGGGATTGACTGGCAGAAACTCACAATATGTCCTCCAAGCCCCAGCTTCAAGGGGGAAAATAAAAATATGCATATGGGATGTTTAGCTTCTAGGACAGGAGGGAACTCAGAATCAGTTGGAAAGAATATATTGTCACAGAGTTGGCAGATCTGTTTTCCTCCTCAACTGCCCAGCCGCTGATTCAGTATTTCTAGTTTCTATTTCACACTTCATGAAACAGCCTGTTCTTAGGGTGGAGAGCTCTCACAGTGTTTGAAAGTCCAATATAGTGCTAATCAGATACATTATGAAGAGCCAGGTCTGATGCTGGGTGCTTTATTTCATTATCTTATTTGATCAAAACTCAAGACTAAGAAGAAGGTAGAATCCACTTCATTTTGTAGGTGAGTAATTTGAAATTTGGAGACTCTGAATGACTTGGTCAAGATTATATAATTAGGAGGTAAATACAGAGGCTTAAATGAGAAGTCTCTTGTTCTCCACTCTTCCCTGTACTCCCAATATTTTCCATGTGACTTTGTAGGCCCTTACCCCACCAGGTAGAAATAACTATGCTGACACTTGACTTCGGGCTTGGCCATGTGACTTAATTTAACCAAAAGGATGTTGGCACATACGATACAAACAAAGGTCTGATGAACTCTGTATTGGATCACGGCCCATGGTGCAGAGTAAGAGAAAAAAATGCAAATGAAAAGGAATGGGGAACAATGGAATTTGAATTATAATTAGGAACTTAAATGGGTGGCATAGGTTTTCTTGTTAATAAGGGAGTTCAAAGAATGAGAGATAAGTAAGGGTGAAAATGACCAGGAAAAGTTTAGTAGGAATGGGTCTTAAAGAATTCAGGAAGTTGTGGTTGACGTTGGTCAGGGAATCTAAAACCCAATGACAAAGAGAAGTTGCAGCTAGCAGTGTAGGGAACATCTTCCTTATACCTATCCCCCCCCCCTTAGCAACAGAAAAAAACATATAGTCTTTCCCTTCTTTACTCTATTACTCTTATTTGCAATGCACTTTTCTCCATCATGTCATTGTAGAGAATAAAATAAATAGAGTTGAGTGCTGTGATAAGAAGCTTTTCAACCCAGCTGTGTGTGTGTTGATCAAAATATTTAGATAGAATGCTTGTCAAAGCACTTAGGTAGGGAGAGATAAGTTCCATTATAAACTAAGGAGCAAAGCAAAGTAGGTGTACGAATATGAGGTAAAATTAGTTGTTTAGCTTCACTGAATTTGTATTTGGCTGTTCCCCGTTTAGCTACTCAGGAAGAACAGAAGTCATTTACCATGTGTCTAGTACAGCAAAAGTACAAAGAAATACAAGAAACAAGATGTTGTGGAGCTATTTGGAAATTGATATTCCTACTGCCTGAAACACAACTCTCTTGTCTATATTTTAAGCACTTTAGAAGTATTATCTCATTCATACAAAATGGAAAACTATTCAAGTCTAAATACATATTAAGTATTAATTATACTAGAATATAAGGATTTTGAGGGCTAACAGTATCTATTCAAATACGTGTCCCCAAGTACTCAATACATATCTTTTTGATTACCCTGAAAGTAGAACTTAGTCCAGAACATCTGGGATCTGCATTCCATGTAAACTGTTCCCCTGCATGCCCTTGCTTCTGGCCTTCTCCAGGAAATAAACCATTTGTAGTTTGTCTATGTGGACTTCAAAACTAACTCACAAATTATTTTATTATTTCACACCCAAGTTAACTGCTACGGTACTGGCTTCCTTCCTAAGAGAGCATTTCATTGAACCAAATTGAATTCATTAGAGGAAATAAGTTCATGATTAGCCAACGAACTAATTGCTTGATCATCGTGAGACATATAAACAAATGAGCCAAATAGGCACCATAACCTGGGTTGTCTTAGCCTTTAGCACAGGGTTCTCATTTCTATTCTTCAAAGTGCCTTGACAATTGGACAAAACATATAACATCTGTGGGCCCCAGTTTCCTCTTCTGAATATGGGTGCTAAAGTCTAATGTTCATTGATTTTGTGATAGACCACAAATGTAGTGACACTGTGGGTTAGATCCAGAATTTAAAATAAATTCTGAGGAAAAAAATTATATAGGATTTAACTGAGAAAAAAGTTATATAGATTTAATGAGAAATTATCAGTGGTTGACTTAGATAATCTCAGTCTACCCCATTTCCCATCTTTAGTCAGAGAAGCAGGGGAAATACCAATGTGAAACTTCATGCAAAGCCAGTTTAAAAAATACAATGTATTTCTAAGCTATCAAGAAAAAAAAAAAAAAAAAGAAATCCTCATTTGGCAAGACAGTGAAAAGAGAAATCTAAAAGAATAAGTAAAGAGTGAAGCTGGTGGGTGATCCAAAGCTTTAAACTGACCCTTCATTACCTTAAATGTTCATTTTAATGCCAATGTGGAAATGAAGATAAATTTAAAGATCACCCAACCCAGAATAAGGCTAGAACTCCAAAGGCCTACATCATCACTTGAAGAATAAATCAGATGGCTGAAAGGAAAAAACCTCCCATAGAATGGGAGAATGTACTGGTAAGGAAATTTGCCTATCTCAAACCTGCTACTAAATCCAAGGGAAAAAATGTCTTGAGAAATCCTAACCATAAGCCATTCCTTATTAGGTTGATGACCCAAATTCAGACTCTTTATGTTATCTGAAAAAATATTAATACAAGAATTTATCTTAAAGGGATCCAGAGATGACATTGCTCCTCTAAGCCAACCAGGAATAAAACCAGTACTCTGTGGATGAATGTAGTTCATGCTAGGTCTCAAATAACTGTCACCAATAAAACTCCAAAGACTAACTCATAGTAAAGCAACCTCAATGATGTACAAGAAAAAGGGATACTATGCTTAAGAGCTAGTTTAAAATAGATAGGTAGATAGATAGATTAACATATACCAATATATATCTATTTATCTTGTATACACACATGCATAATTAAATATCTAAAAATATAAATATTAGTACCTAAATACTAGAAGATAGTTAGAGGAATATATATATATATCAACATATGTTTAATTTATAAAAAAATAAAGTAGGTAAATGTGAGAAAGAAACAAGAAATTTCATTAAATGGTCATGGAGTTTTGAAAAAAGAACCAAATCAAATTATATAGATGAAAAACAAAACATAATGATTGAAAGCTAAAAGAAGAAAAGAAGATTAAACAAGAGGTTTCTAAACTTTCATATTTCATAATATCTTTAGGATCTCAGTAATCTTATCAAGGTTTTTCTGGACCCACAGAAGTTTCCTACAGTCCCATCTATTAAATTATTACATTAGGCTCAAACATTTAATATGTATCTGTCATAAGAACTTAGTAGCCATTTAAAAATTAAAGAATAAGGGTGCCTGAGTGGCTCAGTAAATTGAGTATCTGATTCTTGGTTTTGGCTCAGGTCATAATCTCAGGGTTGTGAGATCAAGCCCATCCTGGGTGTAGAGGTTGCTTGGAATTCTCTCTCTCTCTCTGCCCCTGACCTGCTCATGCTCATTCCCTAAGAAATAAAAAATAAAATTTAAAAGAATAAATTGAATAAAAAATAATAACTCTATGTCATTCTTAAATAACCATTTCAAGTAATGTTGGGCACTAGACAACTTTCCAAACTGCAATTCAGATTAGACACAATCAGACTCATTTCCTGTTTCACATCAGTTACTCTTGGTATTTCCTTTCCATCATGGTAATTGCAAAAGAATGGAATGTTAACTGACCTACCTTGAGGTACTGTTCTTACTACTATAGTGTTGAGTTTTGCTATGCTCCCCTCAAATATTAAAATATTCTGTGACCCCTGTGAGTTTAATATATTACCCCAAAACAAGTCAGTTACCTGAGGCAAGTCAGTTTGGGAACCACAGATTTAGATACACTAAATGGGAACTAGTGATCTAAAGAGATCTAAAGAAATCTTTAGATTTCTAAATCTAAAGATCTAAAGAAATCTAAAGAAATGATCTAAAGAAGTGATCTAGAATGTAGTCCAGAGTTTCAAGAGAATTCAAGCAATAAACACATGATGGATATGATGAGATGTTTTCCAAAATGAAGGGGAAAAAAAGAGAATATAGTGGAAAGTTAATGTTTAGGACATAATATCTGACAATTTTCCAGAATTAATAAAAGCTCAGTAGTCATTAAATTCCAGACACATAGTAAATCCCAGGTAGAATAAGTAATTAGAAACAAAACAAAAACACATTATCACCTGGATCTGTAACATTACAATTGCAGGGATAAAAAAGAAGACACAATAAAAGCAACTTTAGAGAAAAGAGAAGTTGACATTAGATTGGCAGCTGATTGTTCAATATTAACAGTGGAAACAAGATACAGTGACTAATGGTATTTTCAAGATACCATTGAGAGAGAAGAATAACTGTCAATTAAAATTCTACACAGTGAAATTATCTTTTGAGAATGATGGCAAAATAAAGATATTTTAAAAGCTAAAAAAAAAAAATAAAAAAATAAAACCCAAAATCTGAACTTATCCCTCACTAAAGAATCCTCTGAAAGATGGTGTTTAGGAAGAAGGAAAATACAATAAGAAATGAGTAAATAAACTGTTCAAGATGTGGGTAGATAGAACCAAACATTAAGTATCAAAACACTAATGGCAATAAATACTGTAATATATATGAACAGATTAAAATAAGTCATTCCAACTTTAGTTCTACCAACAGAATATAAATGGAAGTAGGAGTTGATTCAGGTTAAAATATTCCAGGATCTTTATATTTTTGAGAATCTGGGTAAAAGAACTGATTAATCCTATATATTCTTTTTTTTTTTAAATAAAGATTCTATTTATTTATTTGACACACACACACACACACACACAGAGAGAGAGAGAGAGAGAGATTGCAAGTAGGCAGAGAGGCAGGAAGAGAGAGGTGGGGGTCAGGGAAGTAGGCTCCCCCTGAGCAGAGAGCCTGATTCAGGGCTCGATCCCAGGACCCTGAGATCATGATCTGAGCTGAAGCAGAGGCTTAACCCACTGAGCCACCCAGGTGTCCCAATCCTAGATATTCTTCAGTTAATCATAAGTGACAAAGTGTCTAGAGTACCTACTAAAAGAACATGAATAAATGCTACACCTTCCAACCTACAGGAGAGAACAAAAGTATGAAAGGAGTGAACACACACACACACGCACACACACACAAACCAAATTCTATTCATTGACAAAGTTAAGGAAAAAAAGAAAAGGAAAAATAAAAGCTTTGATGATCATTTCAACAGAGACAGGAAATGTTCTTGCTAAATTTCCTTACTGATTCATGATAAAATGTCATTACAAGTGAGCATGAAAGGGAACTTCTTAGTGTTAGATTTATCTTTAAAAAAAAAAAAAAACTACCATACACATTAGTTAATATAGAACATTTAAAGTATATCCTTTTAAAAGAGAAAAAAGATGGACTTGCTCATTGTTCTGGAGAGCCTAGTTTGTGCCCAAGAAAGAAAAAGATACTACAATTGTATGTAGATTGGAAAAGAAGAAATAGAGTAATCATTAGTCATAGTTTATATAATTGTGAACTTAGAAAATACAGTATAGATGCTTTACTAAAATTCACATTCAACTTAGCAAATACTCTGCCTATACAATCATTGTACATGATTATACACAAGATAATTACATTTCTATTCACTAGCAACAAACTCTTAGAGATCATAATTTTTAAAAGGTAAAAATTATAATTGCTAGAAGAAAATATAAAGTACCTGATATGAAGTCTAACAAAAGGCGTTTATGGAGAAAAAACATAAATCTTTATTAAGAAATATTAAACTACTACTACTACTGGGTATTTACCCCAAAGATACAGGTGTAGTGAAAAGAAGGGCCATATGTACCCCAATGTTCATAGCAGCAATGTCCACAATAGCCAAACTTGGAAAGAGCCAAGATGCCCTTCAGCAGATGAATGGATAAAGAAGATGTGGTCCATATACACAAGGGAATACTACTCAGCCATCACAAAGGATGAATACCCAACTTTTGCATCAACATGGATGGAACTGGAGGAGATTATGCTCAGTGAAATAAGTCAAGCAGCAAAAGTCAATTATCATATGGCTTCACTTATTTGTGGAACTTAAGGAATAGCATATAGGACATAGGGAGAAGGAAGGGGAAAATGAAGAGGGGGAGACTGGAGTGGGAGATAAACCATGAGAAACTATGGACTCCAGGAAACAAACTAAGGGTTTTAGAGGGAGGGGGTGGGGGGATGGGTGAGCCTGGTGATGGGTATTAAGGAAGGCACATATTGCATGGAGCACTGGGTACTATATGCAAATAATGAATCATGGAACACTCTATCAAACGGTAATGATGTACTGTATGGTGACTAACATAACATTAAAAAAAAAGAAATATTTAAGAAGAATTAATAAACCAGATTTATACCATATTCCTGGATATAAAACCTCAAAATCACAAAAGTAAAATTATTCTCCCAAATGATCTATATCAGGGACCAGCAAATTTTATAAAAGATGAGATAGTAAGTATTTTAGGCTTTGCAGGACATGTAATTGCTCTCATACATACGCCACTCTATAGCCTGACATTTGCCATTGACCATAGGT
The DNA here is from genome assembly GCF_030435805.1 of Mustela lutreola. Classification (NCBI taxonomy): domain Eukaryota; kingdom Metazoa; phylum Chordata; class Mammalia; order Carnivora; family Mustelidae; genus Mustela; species Mustela lutreola. The sequence continues at coordinate 37,832,372 of NC_081298.1, read as the reverse complement.
AAAGGAATTGATGTGGTTGTGTTCCAATAAAAATGTATTTATAAACAGAGGCAAAGAGATGGCAGGCCAAGTTTGGTTTATGGTGCATTGTTTGATAACTCCTGATCTATATAATCTATCTTTAGTGCAATTCTAATAAAAATCTAGAGGGTGTGTGTGTGTGTTTATAATTTACAAACTACTTCGAACATTTCCATGACCAAGTATTGGCTTAAGAATAATCAAAATATTTCCAGGAAAGGATAAAGTCAGTTAACCTCCCAAAAATGAAGACATTATAAAACTAGTGTTATTAAGTCAGTTGTCCATTGGCACAAAATAGGCCAATAGATGAACAAGATAAGATAGCACAGAATTTACTTTATGACAGAGGCGTCACTGCAGAATATAGAGAATGGACTGGCTACTCACTACACAAAGCTGACACAATTTCTCAATTTGGACACTGATGCAACTGGATTTCTACCTCAACTCACAGCCAAAATTTGACTCTGTGAATTACAGAGTTAAAACTAAAGGTATATCTTTAAGCTTTTAGAATAAAATATGAAACTATTCTTATCCCGGAGTAAGGAGCAATTTCTTAAGTAAGACAAAAAAATAAACTTGCAAACCTTAAAGGAAAACCCTATAATTATGCTAAAGTGAGACCATCTGTTCATCAAAAACATCTTGGTAAGAATAAAAAAGAAAAATAACAAGTTGGTGTGAAAATTTTTATACATATGAAAAAAACCCAATGGATTAATATCTAGAAGATACTAATAGCTTCCAGTTAACCTGAAAAATAGAAAAACAGCATAAATGCTGAAAAGATGTGAGTGAACATTTCACAGAAGAGGAATTATAAATTAAGAGTAAAGATTGGGAAAGATGATAATTTTCAACAATTGTTTTGGAAATAAATCCATGGTACAATAATTTACAACCCACATTTTGGTGAAAACCACAAAGACATAGAGTACCAGGATTTGGTTGGGTTAATATAAATTGTTAGATTCAATTTTGAAAACACTTTGAACTAATCCACTAAAGTTGAACGTATTACTATCCTATGATCCCAAAATCCCATTACCAGGGAAACTATTGCTTGACTACACTAGGCAAACATTTAAAACAATATTTATGGAAATGTTTACAGATGCAAAACACAGCAAACTATTTTAATGTAGTATCCAATCCATAGAATGGATATATTTATCTATTGAGATACATTCACATAATGATATTCAGTACAGCAGTGTGAATGAAATAGTTACAGATTAACATACTGACATGGATGGATATTAAAAGCATAATATTAAATAAAAGAAGCAAGTTCCAGAAGTATCAGAAAAGGCACCTCAGATTCTATGTACTTATTGGTCAAATGTATAAAACAAAGCAATGCATAATTAAATATACATCAGTAGAGGCGGCTGGGTGGCTCAGTTAAGCATCTGTGTTTGGCTCAGGTCATGATCCCAGAATCCTGGGATCCAGCCCCTCATCAGGCTTCCTGCTCAGCGGGGAGCCTGCTTCTTCCTCTCCCACTCCCCTTGCTTGTGTTCCCTCTCTCTTGCTGTGTCTCTGTCAAATAAATAAAGTCTTAAAATAAATAAATAGTTAAACAAACAGACATCAATATATGTTGAGAACTGCTTCAAATAGGAAGCATGTAAGTGCAAAATTTGGGGAATAGGTTAACTCTCGGGGAGAGGAAGGAAAACAAGTAAGGGAATGCTGAACAGTTTAGACAGTTTTGACAATTTTCTCTTTCTTAACTTGCATGGCAAGCACATGCATGTTCATTTTATTATTCTTACACTTGTTAAAAATGCCTCTTGTGTATTCATAATAATAAAGAACTATGATGGAAAATGCACCACAAAGAATTAAACCTAAAATAGTGTCAGTGAAAAACAAAAGTACCAAAAAAACAAGGAAGCATTACTTGCAGGGAGCTGGGGTGGACATACTATTAAAAATTCTCAGCCATATCCAATGTAGATTTTTTTTTTTTTTTAATTTATTTGTCAGAGAGAGAGCGAGCGAGAGCAAGCATAGGCAGACAGAGTGGAAGGCAGAGTCAGAGGGAGAAGCAGGCTCCCTGCGGAGCAAGGAGCCCGATGTGGAACTCGATCCCAGGACGCTGGGATCATGACCTGAGCTGAAGGCAGTTGCCTAACCAACTGAGCCACCCAGGCGTCCCGCCATATCCAATGTAAAAGGTCATCAGGCTAGGAGCTTTTGAGCCTTTCTCCTACAACATTACTCTGAAATTTCTGTACAGACTAAGCAAAAGATGGAAACTTTCAATTTCACTGGACTCTTAGGTGGCAAACAACCCATTGCCAGAATCTTAAAGAATAGCCACTAATTTTTAACTGATCCAGCAATACTGAGATAAGTGAAGTAGTGTCCTGTGCTTTGCATCCTGCATTAGAGTGGCCACTCTTCCAAGAGAAGATAAAGAGGTTTCATACCTCTAGCAGCCTTACCACACAGGAAATCCCATAGGAGCTTAAAAAAAATCAATCCTGATTCCTGATGCCCAGTACCACTCTAAATAAATAGGATCAGAATCTCTCAGGTGATTCTAATGTGCATTCACAGTTAACTAGTCACTAGTCTAAGAATTCCAGTTTTTGTGTCTTTATGGTGAAGCAAGGAACTCACAGCACTTGCAAAGCAAATGAGTGCAAAAGACATATAGGTCTACGTGTATGTATAAATAAATGTACATATACATATATATCTAATTTCCCAGTCTTTTGCCATTTTCCCACATTTCTCAATCAAATGTAACATTTTTTTTTTTTTTTTTTTTTTTTTTTTTTTTTTATAAACATATATTTTTTATATACATATATTATGTGATTTGGTGAGTGCTGTGAAGTGTGTAAACCTGGTGATTCACAGACCTGGGGATCAAATGTAACATTTTTTAAAGCAATTTCTCTTTGAGTCTTTCTGAAGCATTCACCTTTGCTCTCACAGAAACAAGAATTTTCCCTTTTATCATCCATAGTTTGCTATTTTACATAACAATTAAATTACAAATGGTAACAATTAGAGTAAGGGGTATGGCAGGAAATACCAGATTTGGGAACAAATACAACTGAGTCTCAGGAAGTATTGAAGAGAAGCATAGAGAATTATGCTCTTTAGGATTCATTAGGAATCCTAATTAGGATTAGGAGTAGCTACTAAGGGGTAGCTACTAACCATGAACACTTGGCATCCTGTGGGTAGCAGGTTTTTGAAGAAGGAACATAGTTTTCAGCAAGTAGAATATGGAGACCATTTAAGAGAGAGAAAACAAGACAAAATATCAGAGTGAATGTGCTGTTTTTAAAACCATTGTTAAGAAGGAATGGAGAAAAAAAAAATCTCGAACAACCACATTCAATCAAGTATGATGAGGCAATGTGGACAGAAAACAACCGTACCGCTCCCCCTACTAGCACCCCCCCCAACACACACAGGGTGACAGAACTCCACCACACACTGTCTTACTAGTCTTGAGGAATTTTAATGGGATCTGAGCCAAGCAACCTGTTCAGAAGCTGTGAATCTGAGAATGAGAAATGAGCAGTCCAAGGGGAAAAGCAGAGTTCATGGAATGTCACACACATGGTCTAGGGATGTCTCCACCTCTAGGAAGGAAGAAAGAGAAACAAAAAAACCTGTAATATCTTCCTGAACACTTACAGGAAGGGAAAACCTTAAACATGTTATTTGTTGGGTATGTTTAAGTCAGTGGAGCTCAAAGGGAAATTTTACTGGTCATGCGGCTTAAGGGGCATCACCTATGTTTCTCCTGTTTGTTTTTTGTCTTTTTGGTTGGAGTCTGTTTTGGTTTGTATTCTCCAAAAATCAGACTAAGAAAGAATTGCAGAATACATAATTTATTGAAGTGGAATCTCAGGAAACACTGTTATGGAACCTGGATTGGATCCTGGTGGAAGAACCAAACAGCACTCAGAGACTTCCGAGGGTAGGAGGTTTATTTAACACCGGTGGGCTGAGAGGAGGTTGTTCTCCAAAGGTCTGAGACCTGAGCACAAGCAGGGAGGGGAATTTGTACCCTTCTACTTCTGAATAATTGATACTTTTGGCACACATGGGAAACGGGGTAGGGGTAGGAAAGAAGAACCCAGAAGGGCTTTGGGACAGAGACTGGAATTCCCTTGCTGGTTTGGTGGGCCATCTTAGTGAACAGTTTTTCCCTATCATTCCCCCCTTTGATGCCCCTTTAAATACCTCGTTTCGAGGGCGTCATTATCATCTATTATGTTGGGCCATGCAAGGCTAGTATTTGGGCAGTTGCTCACCTGGTAAGTGTTTTCTGTGACCTTAACAATCCATCTTAATGTTTCTAAGGCTGCCCAACAAGCAATAACAACAAGTTTCTGGGAGAAGGTCCAGTCAGAGGGAAAGCAAGGTAAAATCCAGCTCCTGAGGTAAGGGTATCAGTGTCACAATGACAATAGCCCGGGACCATGGTGAACAAATGTCCATCAGTCAGTGGGGTCTCATCCAAAGGTGGAGCCAGAGCAGGTCCAAAGATCTGATTGGGCTTTCCATTGGTGGGATTCATCCAACTGGTGAGAGCCTTCTTTACTCCAGAACGGTGGACCCATCTGGTGATGCCTAAGACCCTGAGGGCAATAGGGGTGGATAGAACAACAGTGTGGGGACCTGTCTATCATAGTTTGAGGGGGTCATTTCTAAAGGTTCTCAGAAGATGTGCCTTTGAGATTTCCCCAGGGCTTGAAGGTGTAGGGACACTTCTAAGTTTCCAATCTGTTCAAGGTCTCTGCTAAGCCTACTTACTATGGGGGGTGGCCTGCCATACAGCCTTTGAGGTGAATTATAGCTGCGACAATCTTTTAAATCTAGTTGACTAGAATAAACAATATCAGTGACCTCCAACAGTTATGCACTATAGAAGTAGGATGTTTAGGTCCAGGCATAAGGATAGCTGGACTTAAAGTCTGACAGGTTTTAGGCATTATTTCAGGCATATCTATCAGTGTAACCTGGTATTTAATAAGTTGGCCTCCATCATCCATTGGCAGCCTTTGTTTTCTAAGACACTCTGGACCTGATGTAAAGTCATAACAGTCAGGGGATTTCTCATAGTGAGTTTTGAGGCTCTTTTTACCAGGAGCACAGTTGTATGCTTAGTTAAAGCCTTTGTTTACAATTGTACCTCAATAGAGGTGGCCTCTAGAATAAATATAACTGAAAAATACCATTAAGCTCTTTCTTTGAGGTAAAGATTTAACATTCTAATTACAAAGGATCACTGGCAGTGGGAGAAAACTTGTCTCAGGAGATAAGGCTATCCCCAAGTGCATTACCCAATTAGTCATAAAGAAAATGGTATTATCCATTATCTCCACAAGTCCATAGTTAATCCTATGGAGTGGGGTATGCTCTGTATTTTAGGGAATGATTTCACTATCCCAGCCACACAGAACTGGTCAAGGTGATAAGTTACACAATTGTTGGGGAATCAGTCCCATTTTCCAGTTGTTTAATCATGTGCCATGGGGTCTTGTTATTATTATCTCCAGAGAATAATAAGCAAGAAGATTGTCCATATATGAGTTACTGTGGTAATTTCTCTTAAGTTGACCTCAAGTTGTCTAGCTGAGGTAAATAGCAAACATTTAAAGACAATCAAATCTAGAATTCAACATCCACAAAGGTGGGTATTATTTAAACAACTTTTCTCTCTAAAATAACCCTCATTTCTTTGGGTAATGCACTGCCTGAGGATGGTCTAGAAGCCAGTAATGCAGGCTGAACCCAAGGTGGTACAGAAACAAGAAAAGGGGGATGAGGAGGTGGACGAGACAAAGTGCTGCCAGAGGGCAGAGAAAGGATTCCCAGTTCTGGAGATCATCAGCTCCAGAGAAGCAGACACCATGCTTTCCTGCCAACAAGGCAGGGTGGAGGTGGTGGGGATAGACAATCTATACTGGGGCAGAGAAGACAGGGAATTTCCCCAAAACAAAGGAGTTTTGGCAGCTGCTTGGAAATATTTCTTAAGGTCTCCATCCTGAAGGACACCTGGGATTGTGACCTGAGCAGAAGGCAGATGCTTAACTAACTGAGCCACCCAGGAGCCTCCCCCACTTTCTCCTAAATGTAATTATGAGAGCTCCTGTTATTTTATAGTATGTTTCTGTCTGAATCAAGTTTCCTGTAGGCTCTCAGAGCTGCTAAATTGGGTATCTCCCCACACATGCCACTTACAAGAAGCAGGAACACTGTCTTCCTGCAGCTCAGCTTTAGGGCCTGAGTTCAGAGGACTATGGTCCCCACCTTTCTGACAGGTTCATCCTTGTCCAGAGCTCATCCATGTTGCTGCCCCTGATTCCCAGTCCCCCCACCACCTGGGGCAGGGCCTCCCTGATAGGCTTCTTCCTTACAGCCTTGGGTTCTTTTACTTCTCTTACAAATGTCCTACTTTTGTCCTTCCTATTAGCACAGAATTGAACCCATGGGGGCAGAGTTTGGGTTATCTAAAGCCAAGAATCAATATATGGGAATTTTTCAGGGTGTCTAAGAGTCTCAACCATAATTTTGGAAATGACCTGGACAATGGGTAGGTCTTAGGGTCCCTCAGAGGGCCAGTCGACCCCAAAGGTGGCCCATTACAATTAACATAATGTGCCTAATTCTCCAGATGTTTTCATCCCATAGTCTCCTGAGAATCCCTTCTTAAAATTTTGAGCATACAGTCTAAGACCATAGGTTTTGAAGAGCTTCCACCCATGATGAGCAGGGGGGCTCTCTTGGCCACCCGGTGTGTTCCCTCCCTATGTCATTGGCATGAAGACAAACGAAGGGTGGGTGGCCCTCCAAAGGAGAGACCAGTCAGATGCCTGCCTGTGTACCATCCCAGAGGATACATGGGTGCCTCTTAGCCTTAGCAACTCCGTATAAACCCCAGACTGGCACCCTGAAGGGGCTCACTCTAGACCCTATGAAATTAGCACAGAAGCAGGTTAGAGCCACTTGGACTCTGTAGGCTTCTGGGGACACTAAGTATGTCCACCCACATGGAGCCACAGAATCAGTCCACCTGACAAGCCAGGTCAAACTGCACTTGGTCAAACACTGGTGGGCTTAGTGGAGGTTGTTCTCCAAAAGTCTGAGTCCTGAGCACAACAGGCAGGGAGGGGAATTTATACCCTTCTACTTTTGCATACTTGGTACTTTTGGCACACATGGGAAATGGGGTAGGAAAGAAGAACCCGGAAGGGCTTTGAGACAGGGACTGGAATTCTGTTGCTGGTTTGGTCAGCCATCTTAGCATACAGTTTTTCCCTATCAACACTAGTACAAGATTAAAGACGTGAAGCAGAGAAAGGAAGGCAGCTAATAGAGTGGGCTTATAAAGATGTTACTACTATACAATCTTAAAACCTTCTTGCTGGGGAGCCCTGGAAGGCAGTGTGGTGCACACCAACAGCGTTCCCCCCAAAGAACAAGGGAGCTAGAGAATTTGTCCACCAAATCCTCCTCTATCATTGGTTGAGGGCTGCCTCTGTGGTCATTGAGTCTTAAGGCTTACCCAGAACTTGGGTCAAATGTACTCCTGTGGGCAGACAGGCAGGCAAAAAATCCCAAAAGTTCATCATAAGTCATCTTTGGTGATATGAGTGAAGGCCAATTTGCTATAGAGGGTCAAGATGCTAAGGAGAGCCCTGACATCTTTATCATTGACAGCAACTTTTGTTACATATTGTATTTTCTTAGAGATAAGACTTTCTGAAGATGTTCTCCATATCCTCTGCCTGGTAGTATTTTTGTAATTGAGATTTGTTTAATTGTGAGAAATAGGATCTGCCATCTGTATTCTCCATTCTCTAAATTTGTGCAATATTGGCACTTATCTTTTATTTGATGTGTGAGTGCTGATTCATGGAAGACTTCATGAATAATGTTGTAGTAGATTAAATACTGGATACACCCAGGGACATTGTATGGTTATTAAAGAGCCATTTGCAGGTGCATATATCACAAGATGTTAAGTGGCCCAAGAGTATATGTATTTAGCATAAAATCCCCAAAAATAAATATTAAAGAGTTTCTCATTCAATTTTTCTGATTAGGCTTCTACCTATTGCTTACAAGATGTACAATATGTTGGTGATGGAAAAGGGCACATGCTAAATTATGATACTGAATGTGCCTTTGACCCAAATGTGAATATTCACATTTTCTATTCTCAGGATGCTAGTAGACATGATACTTTTAAACCATTTCCCGAGTGACTTCAGACCAGACTAGAATTTAAAAACAAGTAATATGGGGGGGGCGCCTGGGTGGCTCAGTGAGTTAAAGCTTCTGCTTTCAGCTCAGGTTACGATCTCAGGGTCCTGGGATCGAGCCCCGCATCAGGCTCTCTACTTGCCAAGGAGCCTGTTTCCCTTCCTCTCTCTCTGCCTACTTGTGATCTCTGTCAAATAAATAAACAAAATTTTTAAAAAAATTAAAAACAAGTAATATGGAAAATAAACTGGAGATGCTCTTTAAGAATGCAGAGGCAGAGGAAAAAGAGATTTAAGTGAAAAAACAAAAAAAAAGACAGAATTGAAAACAGAGAATTAACCTAACAATCCCTGTCCTTGAGGATAAAACAATGTCAATCAAAAGTAAAAATAAAAAATAAATATGAAAGATATATTTTCTAACCCCAAACCAACTTGTTTAAAAGCACTGAAATATGTTAAGGCATTTGAGGTGAACGTCAACAAACACTGAAAAATTAATTGAACTCTATGAGAAATTGTGCCAACTACCAATGAGTCATAACAGATTCCTCCAAACAAATTTCAGGGTAAGTGGAGATTCTTTTGTGGAACATTAAATGACAAAAAGTACTGTAATTGCATGTATACCTTGCTGCAAGGAAAAGTTTGTTACCTAATGTATATTTGAGAGCTCCCCTTTATTTGATGCATATAAGCCACAAAAAAGACGTTCTTAATTATTGAAGTTTGGGCTAAAAAATGCCTGTGTCTCTTCCTTGAAAAAAATGATTTGCCTATGGGCTTCAAATAGCTGGGTGGGAAAAAACAACAACAAAAAAACAAATAGCTGGGCGAGAAGTAAGAATCAACAATTCAAGAATAGGAAAGCCACGGTATACAATTGTGGGTGATGATCACCGAGACAAGTTAAAATGAAATTGCTTATAAAGTTGTGAAAACTTTGACATAGAATTGAATGTCACATAGAAGGAAATCAGAGTTTATTATTTTGTTCTTAGCTTTGATGCATAAAGGACTTTAAGCCGAAGAATGTTTTTGAAAATCTTAAAGGTAACCATAAGGGATATCACATAGAAAATGTACATTTTTAATTTTTTTATTCTTTTAAAGTAGGCTCCACACCCAGCATGGAACCCAATGTGAGGCTTGAACTTACGACCCTGAGATCAAGACCTGAGCTGAAATCAAGAGTCGGATGGACCGCCAACTGAGCCACACAGGTGCCCTGAAAATGTACATTTTAAAAAGAAGAACAGAAACAAAAGCCATAGAGCAAATAAGAGAAGGCAAATGAAACCACAATGAAGCACAAAAATAATAAGCAGGAAGAAGGCTGTCAAACATAATAAGCATGTCAATCCTAACAATAAACACAAATGAGACAATAAACACAAATAAATAATAAAACAGGCATTCACATATAGGTCATGAAGCAAAAGCCCATCTATTTGCTGTCTACAAATGATAACTGTATAAAATACACAGATTCAAAATGGTTTTTGGGAAAGGTGATGTACAAAGTTAACCAGGGAAATACAATAACAACATTGCTATTAGACAAAGTCAAATTCTAGGCAGGAAACAGAAAAACAGCACAAGGAGACTTATTTATAAAAGTTATAATTCTCATGAGCCTCCATGTATTGGAAAACAAGACATCAAAATAGATACAGCCCCAAGTGAGGAAAGACGAGATATACATAGAAACACAATAGATTTGGGAGGATTTATTACACTTCTCTAATTTTTGACAGATAAAGTAGACACTAAAACAAATAAGAAAATAGATGACTTGAGTAAAAATAAATGAGGTTACATTTTCCCCAAATATCTATGGAATTATTTATATAAAAATATTTATGTCCTAGGTTCCAAGGAAAATAAATGCCTAAATACAGAGTTTGCTGGCTCCTTCTGTGACACCTCCCCGTGCCAACACCAGCCTGGATCCTGAAGGACTTGTCCCTTAACTGGGAACAACTAAAAACTTACAGGATCCTGCCCAACATATGATTTTGGCCTTCTGCAAGACCACCTCATAAATATTCTGGGATTCCTCAGTAGCTTTATTGTAGGTTCTCATATTTAGTTCCCTTGTTTGTTGGATGAAGGTGGAGTCCTCCCCCACCCCACCTCACTTTGTCTGCTCTCTTAGATGAGTAAAAAAATCTGGAAGAAGGTGGTAAATTTATCTTTATGTCCATCAGATATAATTGAATATCTGGGAAACCTAAGAGAATCAATTGAAAAAAAAATTACTACCAAACAATAATGTAGTTAGATATCAGATTACAAAATAAATGTAAGGAATATAATTCCTTCATATATACAAATAACAATCAATAGGAATATATCATAAAAGACAAGAAAGATTCTGTTCCCAATAGCACTGAATTTAAACTTAGTAAGAAACCTGTAAATTATACAGCAGCAAAACATTAAAATAAGAATGAAAAAAGGTAAACATAAGCAAATGGGAAGACTTAGCAGTTTTTGGGTGAAAAGATTCCAAACAGTAAGGAGGTCAATTCTCCCTAAGTTAATTTATAAATTTAACTTGTCTACAATAAAAATGCCAACAGATTTTTTTTTTTCTTTGCACTTATCAAGCTGGTTCCGAATTTACGTGGAAAAATAAACTAGCAAGAATATTCAGGAAATCTCTAAATCTGAAAAGCAGTGAAAGGGACCAACTTTACTCAAAATAAACCTGTGCTATAAAGCCTCACCAATTAAAACAGTACAGCACTGGCACATGACTAGTCAAATAAATGGAGAATAATAGATCTAGAAATTATTGCAGATACATGTAGTATCTAGCATATGAGTAAGGTATATGATGCATATAGTATATGACACATGGAGTATTTAGTACATGACTATATCTCAAGTTAGTAGGTTAAGTAAGAGTTTTTTGTTAAATGGATGATATTAGTATAGTTGGGTAACTATTAGAAGATGAACGGCATTGGATCCATACTGATGTAGTACACTAAAACAAAATTCAAAAAAAGGAGATATTTTTAGGAAGTACTAAAAATATGGGTAAATTTCTTCTTACATGTGTAGTAGGGAAGATCTTTTTAATATGTCTCAAAACCAGCATACATAAAAGTCAATAATGTTAATAAATTTTTAAAAATTTTCATCTTACATGAAAAAAGCAAGACACATCAAAAGAATAGCCTGTTTTAAAAAATTGGCAACTCATGTAGAAGACAAAGAGCTTACCTGTGAATATTTAAATTGTTAAAACTGATAAAGAAGACAGCAATCCAACAGAAAAGTAGGCAAAGATATGAAAAGATAAATAACAGTGCACAGAATAAAAGAAATACAAATAGTCCTTTAACCACTTGTACATTCTTTCTCATGAAAAGTGCGATGCAAATTAAAACTACAGTGAGATGCTATTTTTTATTCATCATATGGTAATAATTCACAATTTGGACAACACAGGCAGTCTCATACATTGCTAGTGGGAATATAGAAGTAGTACGCAGGGAAATTTGGCAACATTTATCAAAATTACAAGACCATTTATCCCTTGTCTTACAATATTACCTCTAGGAATACATCACATACATACATCTGTTCACATATGAAGTAATATTATAGTTACAAGGTTATTCATTGCAGCTTTATTTTTAATAAAAGATCAGAAACAACCCAAATGTCCATCACTACAAATCGGATGAAATAAAGTATGTCACATCCCAGCAGAGGAATAATACATAGTTCTAAAAAAGGAGTGGCAAGACTCTTTTCTATGAACATGGAAAGCTCTCCAGGATGTTTTTCCAAGTGAAAAAGAAAAAGCAAGAATATTATAGATGATATTCTACTTTTTTTTTAATTAAATTTATTTCTTTCCAGCATAACAGTATTCATTATTTTTGCACCACACCCAGTGTCCATGCAATCCGTGCCCTCTATAATACCCACCACCTGGTACCTCAACCTCCCACCCTCACGCCACTTCAAACCCCTCAGATTCTTTTTCAGAGTCCATAGTCTCTCATGGTTCACCTCCCCTTCCAATTTCCACCAACTCCCTTCTCCTCTCTAACTCCCCATGTCCTCCATGCTATTTGTTATGCTCCACAAATAAGTGAAACCATATGATAATTGACTCTCTCTGCTTGACTTATTTCACTCAGCATAATCTCTTCCAGTCCCGTCCATGTTGCTACAAAAGTTGGGTATTCATCCTTTCTGATGGAGGCATAATACTCCATAGTGTATATGGACCACATTTTCCTTATCCATACTTTTTTTTTTTTAAGAAAGGGGAGAAATAATACATATGTATATCTGCTTGCAATTACATAAACATTAAAGAATATACAAAACATGATGAACATGGGTCCCCAAGAGGGAGTAGGCAGTGAAACAGACAGGTCAGGGATAGAAGTGAGATTTCTTAATTCATAGTGTGAATATATTGTTCCAATACTTAAAATATGTAAATGCATTATCTGTTCAAAACAAATACACTATGAAATATAAAGAGGATGAAATTCAAACCAAGGAAAATATTGTGTCTCTGTCTAAAGGATGGCTTCTAAAGCCATTAATATAAAAGAGCTCTGATTGATTAGTAAGAAATTTTGATTTCTTGTCTTAGAAAAAGACAGCTGATAATGGCCTTATACTGAGCCCCAGTCTCCTCACAGCAACAGTAGCCAGATATCCTACCAGGGGCTCAAGGGTCTGCAATCTCACTGATTTTTTATTTTAATTTGACAAACAGAGATCACAAATAGGCAGAGAGACAGGCAGAGAGAGATGAGAAAGAAGGTTCCCTGCTGAGCAGAGAGCCCGATGCGGGGCTCAATGCGGGTCTCGATCCCAGGATCCTGGGATCATGACTTGAGCCGAAGGCAGAGGTTTTAATCCACTGAGCCACCCAGGCACCCCAATCTCACTGATTCTTAAAGGGCCCTGTATTTGGCTCCTGTTCCTCCCAACTGTAGTCCATGGGAAGTATTGCCAGAGACCCAGTGGGAGACATTCTCATCTGTCCTCAAAGATCCTGAAATATTAACAGCTCTAAAGAAATAAATAGACAATAACACAATAATAGTAGAGGACTTCAATATCCCCCTTTCAATGCTGGTTAGATCATCTGGACAGATATACAATAAGAAGACAGTAGACCTGAAACACCATTGACCAAATGGACTAAACAGATGTATACAGACCATTCGATCCAACAGCAGCATATATTCTCTTAGGAAGAATATATATTCTTCTTAACCAAACAGAGAACATTTTCCAGGGAGATCATATGTTGGGTCACAAAAGAAGTCTTAAGAAATTTAAGAAGATTGATACTGAGTATTTTTTCAGAGCGCACTGCTATAAAACTAGAAATCAACAATAGGATGAAATTTGGAAAATTCACAGATAATGTGGAAATTGAACAACACATTCCTGATTAATAGGTCAAAGAAGAAATAAAAAGGAAATCACAAAGTGTATTGAAACAAAGGTAAGCCATAATTCAAGACACCAAAAGTTACATGTTACAGCAAAAACAGTTTTAAAGGAGCTAAGGACGGGCAGCTGGGTGGCTCAGTCAGTTCAGCATCTGCCTTTGGCTCAGGTCATAATCCCAGGGGCCTGGGATCTAGGCCACTATTGGGCTCTCTGCTCCACGGGGAGCCTGCTTTTCCCTCTCCCTCTGCTTGCTGTCCCCCCTAATTGTGCCCTCTTTCTCCCTTTCTCTCTCTGTGTCAAATAAATAAATAAATAAATAAATAAATAAAGGAACTAGGGAAACTTATAGAAACAAATGCATAAATGAAAAGATATTCAGTGTTCATAGATGAGAACAATTAATATTGTTAAAATGTTCATACTACTCAAAGCAATATACAGGTTCAATGCAATCCCCATCATAACTTCCATGGGATTTTTCACAGAAATAGTTAAGAATAATCCTAAAATTCTCTTGAAACCACCAAAGACCTTGGAAAGCCAAAATTATCTTGAGATAGAATAAGAAAGCTAGAGGCACCACACTTCCTAATTTCAAACTCTATTAAAAAGCTATGGTAATTGGGAGGGAGACAAACCATAAGTGACTCTTAATCTCACAAAACAAACTGAGGGTTGCCGGGGGGAGGGGGTTGGGGAGAAGGGGGTGGGATTATGGACATTGGGGAGGGTATGTGATTTGGTGAGTGCTGTGAAGTGTGTAAACCTGGTGATTCACAGACCTGGGGATAAAAATATATGTTTATAAAAAATATATGTTTATAAAAAATAAAAAATTTAAAAAAAAAAAAAAAGCTATGGTAATTGGGACACCTGGGTGGCTCAGTTGGTTAAGCAGCTGCCTTCAGCTCAGGTCATGATCCCAGCGTCCTGGGATCAAGTCCCACATTGGGCTCCTTGCTCGGCTGAGAGCCTGCTTCTCCCTCTGCCTCTGCCTGCCATTCTGTCTGCCTGTGCTCGCTCTCTCTTCCTCTCTCTCTCTGAGATAAATAAATAAAATCTTAAAAAAAAAAAAAAAAAAGCTATGGTAATCAAAAAAGTATGGCACTGACCAGGAAACAAACAGACAGACACACAGACCAACAGAACAGAATCAAGAAGCCAGAAATAAACCCATGCACATATGATCGACTTATATTTGACAAGGTGGCCCATAATATTTAAAAATAGTCTCTCCTAATGTTCTCCATGGACATTAGGAGAAGGAAAGGAGAAGTGAGTTGGGGGAAATCAGAGGGGGAAATGAACCATGAGAGACTGTGGACTCTGAGAAACAAACTGAGGGCTTAGGAGGGGCGGGGGTGGGGGATGAGTGAGCCTGGTGGTAGGTATTAAGGAGGGCACTTTCTGCATGGAGCACTGGGTATGGTGTACAAACAATGAATCTTGGAACACTGAAAAGATTAAATTAAACTAAAAATAAATTAACAAATTAAAAAATAAAAATAGTCTCTTCATAAATGTACTAGGAAAACTGAATATTCACATTCAAAATAATAAAGATGAACCCATATCTTATATCACTTATAAAAATTAACTCAAAATAGATTAAATATAATACCTGAAACTAAAACACTTAGAAGAAAACATAGAAGAAAATCTCCTTACACTGCTCTTAGCCATACTTTTGGAAATAACATCAAAAACACAAGCAACAAAAGCAAAAATAAACAAGTGGGGCTATATCAAATTGAAAAGCTCTGTATAGCAAAAGAAATAATCAACAAAATAAAAAGGCAACCTACAGAATTAGAGAAAATAGAAAAAAGATAGTTGAAAAAATAAGCACATTTAATAAAATAGACATAAAGACAACTTCCAAACACATAAAATATATGCTTGAATTTACTTAAAATGAAAGAAATGTGTATAAAATAGAAATCAAATTCAGATTATACATTTCAAGTTTGATATCTCACTAAGGCAGGAACTTAAGGCAGTCACAAATCTTAGGGATGGCTGGTGGGATACTAATGAAAACAGTTGTGTCTGGAGGGCAGATTGGCAAAAATCTAACAAAATTTTATTTTATTTTATTTATTTTTTAAAATCTAACAAAATTTTAAATGTTCTATCCTTACAATCAGAAATTTTATTCTTATATTTTTATGTCATAGTTAAACATACATGTATGCAGACATGTATGCACAGAGACATCCCTTGTAATATCATGTGGAGTAGCCAAAACAAACAAAGAAGCTAGATACATCCTAAAATGACCCTGAACTGTAACAAATTTTAATGCAAACACGGGAAAAATAGTATGTAAACATTAACAACAAGGAGGTAGATCTTTCTATGTGCGTTAAGGGGTATTTAACATGGGGAGATGGCGAGGAGAACAGAGTTGAGGGAAATTGGAAGAGGAGGTGAACCATGAGAGACTATGGACTCTGAAAAACAACTTGAGGGTTTTGAAGGGGCAGGGGGTGGGAGGTTGGGGGAACCAGGTGGTGGGTATTAGGGAGGGCATGTATTGCATGGAGCACTGGGTGTGGTGCAAAAACAATGAATACTGTTACACTGAAAAAAAATCTCTATATATATATATTTAAAAAAAAGAAAAAAATGTGCTTTAAAACACATTTTTGCAGATTATTGCAAACAACAGGTTATTGCATATAATAGAAAATAGTAAATAGCAATATAATAGCATATAATAGAAAATAGTAAATAGCAAACATATATATGTATATATGTATATGTACATATATATGTATATCACAAGGTATTTCTGGAAGATCATACAAAAAGTATAAAAATATCTATTAGCAGTGATTAACGCGATAGATGAAACTATCTAAAATTAAGTCTTACTTTGCAATGTATACATTTTTATGCTCTTTGACAATTTTGCAATTGTCTACTACTTTCCAATAAATTAAACTACTTAAAATTATATAATTAAAATGGAAGGAGATCCAGACAAACAATTCCATCCCTTAGACTGAATTTTTGGGTGAAAGTCCCACAAAAAGTTCAGCTGGATCCTGGAGGAACTCAAATGTTCTTCTAGGTAGAAAAAGGTTTTAGTGGTTTGTTTTCATGTTGTTTTGTTTTATAAGGTGAGTAGATTTTTGAAAGGTGTCATCCAGGCAACTGAATATACATACCTTATATATAATAGGTCAATGCTTTGGAAGCCATAACATGCAAATAAATTAGCTGGGGATCTTGTTAAATGAAGGTTCTGGTTCAGAATGTTGGGTGTGGACATAGAACCTGCATTTCTGACTAGCCCCCAGGAGATGCTAAGACTGCTTATCCTTGTGCCATAATGTGAAGAGCAAAAGTCATCTTCAGGAAAGTATAAATGAATCCCACTTTTTTTTTTTTTTTTCAGTGTACACTCAAGCTATTTTGTTCTCTCTCCACTAGTAAAATGGAGTCATAATCTCAGATGAGAAGGTTGTGTCTTTCAGCAAACAGCAAACACTGGGTTAGATTTTCTGTGTTGGCTTTTGGCTTCTACTCTGTCATCTGGCAAAATGATTTCCAGATAAATTCTTTATCTTATTGCCCTGATCAGTGGGATGTGCAGTTATCATTCTCTCGAAGCCCTGCTAATGATATGCAAAAAGCCATCCATCATTTAAATTGCCAAAGACGTGATTGAAGAATAGAGGTCCCTCTCTGGAGGGGGAGAGCAAGAAACAATGAGAAAATTTTGATTGGAACCCAGCCAGGGTAGATTTGGGTTAAAAAGAGGCCCACCTCCTGCTTCTTGATTGGGTCTGGATGATGGGAGTTCATGGGGAAGAGATATAACAGCATGGCCTCTAATTGCCCTGACTGATGAAGCCGCAGTGATTGAGAGGAACATAACCTACACACCACAAACTGTTCCCAGTGTCGGAAGGCCTACCACAATCCCACTCTCTGGCTGCTTATAGTAAATCAATGTGGGCTGAGGTCCAAGATATTCCTAACAGCTCTTTCTAAGGCCTTTGGGAATAATAGATGGGGAAATTACATAATATTCTGTCAGGAACCAGAGAACAGCTTTAAGTAGGCTCTTCCCATCTGTAGATGTAGGAGGAAAAGTGAACACAAGCCTAAGAATACTGAAGCCAAAGGCACCCCTTTTTACCCTCTTATCGGTGACTCCACATAAGGACCATCATGAAGAAACAGGTCAAAACCATTGAGATCCAGATGTGTTTATTTCCTCTTTCAAGATGACCAGAGTTCCATGTCAGAGAATGGACATATTTTGACTATTGGGCTCTAAAAATTTTTGAACTGAGGTTGCAATTTGGAACTAAAGCTTGGGGGCACACAAAAATTTGGGTACACAAATGGTAACTATGGCAACTTTTATAAGAATGAAAATGATGGCAACTATGTAAATGGTCACTAATGTGGCATTGACTAAAGCAATTATGGTACATCAGACAATGGAGTATTAGGAAGTCATTAAAAATCAGGGTTTCAAATGATTTTTATAAAATAAAAAGCAATGACATAACATGATAAAATAAAATTGAAAATAAATAAATAAATACCCCCCCCAAAGGCAATGAGCATGTAAGGCAATTTTATTTGTTTATTTTCTATATGTAAAATGGCAATGTATCCCTTCTGTAATCACATATACAATGTAAAGAATGATGCTAGAGTTGAGGAACTAGATGAGAAGATGGTTTATTGCGAGGGGCAAGAAAATGACCTTGTTTGGGAGAAGGGTCAGATTAGATCAGCTTGAGGCTGATTTTAGCCCTGGTGGGGCTAAAACCCCACCAGGGCTAAAATCCTACCTCTGGATATCTGAGTAGAAACATAGGGTAATGTAACATTGTGTGTCAACTCCTGCCATAAACTGTAAAAAATAATGTATTCCACAAAGACAATAACCATTCCAAACTAATGGTGTGCTAAATGCTACTTTTGGAAAGGGGAGGAAAATTTTGCCCTGGGAGTGAAGCCAATGAACCCAGTCCAACTTTATTTATGTTTCACTCTGTTTAGGGCTGTTCTTCCTGCCCCCCCATATTCCAGAGGCTCTTTGATATTTACGAGCTTTAAATCTCTTTCTCCAAGCTGTTTGGCTTTTAGATCCTGGCAATGTTAGGCTTCCTAGTTCTTTCTGAAAGCTTTAGGAAGCTGCTGGTCTTGCAGTTTTCTCTGAATCAGAAAGTTCTTTTCTTTCTGGGCTAAAAACATTCTGTAGTGGCAACAGAACGTTTGGGTTCTGTTTGGTGGGTTGTAAAGGATTACAGCAGAGCTAGAAATACAGGTGGTGGGCTAGGAGGAGAACTGATGAATTCTTATAAGTTTGTTATGGGTTGAATTATGTTGTCCCCAAAATATTTTGAGTTCTAACCCTTGCATTTGGAAGGGTTAGGTACTTGCATTTGGAAATAGGGTTTTTGCAGATGTGATTAAGTTACAATGAGGTCATTACACATTGCAATGTGGACCCTTCATCCATATGATTGGTGTCCTTTGTTAAAAAACAAAGTAAACTTGACGATCTAATTGGCTTTATTAAATGATTCATGAATCTAGCAAGTAGAAGGGTGCTCCACTGAGCTAAAAAAGAAAGAGAAAGGGCATTAAAAAAAGAAAGATATTTATCAGCAAGAAATGCATTATTTAGACAAGGTTGCTGTCCTAAGGGAGCAGATGGGGTCTATCAGTAAATTTCTTAATATCGACCAGAAGTTCCATGTTAATGATAAAGGTTACATTCCCAAGGGGTTGAAACTATAGTAGATTAGGTATTAAGTCTTAGTTTGCCGACTTGGCCTACCGGGTGCCATTTTGGGCCTGTGCTTCTCTTACCCTGTAAGAGAAGATGGTCATGTGAAAACAAAGACTTACAGGGAAAACATCTTGTGAAGACAGAAGCAGAGACAGAAATAGTGCAGTTGCAAGCCAAGGACTGATAGCCCCACCAGAGCTAGGAAAAAGCAAAGAAGGATTGATTGTCCCCTGCAGGTTGCAGAGTGAACATGGTCCGCTAACACCTTGATTTTGGTCTTCTATCCATGAGAACTTGGAGAGAACAAATTTCTTTGTTTTAAGTTTCCCCCCCTTCCAACCCTACCTCTAATTTGTGTCTCTTTATTACTACAGCCCTATAAAACTAATACACAGTTCATGAAATATGTTGACTCAATGATAAAAATAACAACCATTAATTAAGTCTTGAAAATAATTTTTCATATTTTTTATTTCTAATCTTTACAATAGTCCCCAGCAGTGAATATTCTCACCTGTATTCACAAATGAGGAAACTATAACTCAGACTAAGAAAAATTCCAGGTGGCCCAGTTAATATGTACAGAGATTTGAGCCTGGTGTCTTGATAAGACCAAAGCCTGGAGAATGAGGCAAACTATACAAATGAAAATGTATCTGTAGTTATACCAATGAATTCTCTGTATAATGTTGACTTTTCTCTGTAATAACAAACAGGTATAATCCTATAGAGTATTTGTTTTCTCTGGGCAAGTCCCAGTTCTGCTGCCATTAAGTGTGAATTACCCTGAAAAATTCTTACATCCTTCTGATCTCAAATATGCTAAGTACCCTGACAGAACAATACACTGTTATTTCCAAATCATTTTTGAAAAAAAAAAAAAGAAAAGCCACCTGCAAAAATGTTTAAGAGCTTATAGGAGAAAGAGGGAATTAAAAATCATGAGTGTAACCTCAACTTCTTTGCCAAATACTTTTACTTACTTGCTCACACAAAGGACTGGATAAGGTATTATGTGATTTCTAGAAATAAAACTATTAGGACAACAGGCTAATACTTGCATTCATAGACTCAAGAAATATTTCTGGCAGTCCTACAGTGTGCCAAGCAGTGAACACAGTGAAGTCTGGGGTCTCACTCAGCTTTTGTTCCGTTGTGCAGAAACAAATAAATACATGGTTTCACAGTAGGGATATCATGATGGACAAAAGTGAAGCAGAAAAGAGGGGTTTCAGGGAGTGGGAAGAGGGATTGCTGTCATTTGCAGTGAGTCGTCTGAGAAAGCCTCTTTGGTTCAGGGATTTGGATTTCTTGTTTTGTTTTGTTTATTTGGTTTTTTTCTTTTTGTTGTTGGTTGTTTGTTTATTACAGTATGTTACCCTGTAACACAGTGTATTAGGAAAAATTCCTACAATGCAATTTTAAAAGTGCCTTGGAAGTCACTGCTGAGCTTTTACTCATGGGAAAATCCTTTCCTTGGTGAACTTAATCCCCTGTTCTAAAATAACATTCTTTTTCCACTCTTACGAATATAAAATACAGCTTTCACTTTTAGTGGACCACGATTCCCATGTGGAAAGTAGGTACTGTAACTAAAGGGCTCTATGTGCTTTAATCATGTACAGCTAGAAGCACAGGTACACACCACCTACAGTTGTTCTATTAGAAATGTGTGGACTTGGTTAATAACCCCGGTTTCTTAGGTAGTATATTACAAAAAATGATACATTTGCCATATCTAGTAAATAAAACAGTATCAGATATGATGGTTCCAGTTCCAATTCTACTGAATACAACACAAGCTACACATTTTTATCACTTCCCTGGCTGTCAGGGAAATAACATGCCCTTGCAACACCAAGAGTGAGGGGTAGAAATCTTGGGCAGGTCTGGAAAAGAGCCCAGAGCTACACCTATATTTAAGTAGGTGGAGTCTCAGCTTTCCCCAAGATGAATTACCTAAAGGTATCTCCTTTTTATCCACAGGGGTATTGGAATTTCCCAATTTGGTTGTCACTTTTACCTTAGGGCAGAATTCTTAGAAGGGTTTGAGGTTGTTAAGATGTGAATGGTTTTGCATGAAAAATACTACAGAAATAGCAATAACAGTAAAAACTCAGAGCCAGAATCACCCAAGTTAGGAAGAATCCAGACTTAAGTAAAGTTAATACTATTTTCAGCCCAAATGATCAGAGCCTTTAATAACCAAATGCTTTAACCATGACTCTGAAAGGAAGAGGCAATATCCAGCATTTCCAAAAATTAGGTGATAGTACTTCTCATGAGAGAAAAGTTCCTGGGAACGCATTTCTGTAAAACATTTGGCTAATGCTTTCCAGAAAGGCACAAGGATGGAATTATTTCCTGGCTGCAGCAAGACTTTGCATGTCATATCCATTCTCACTCATTGTTAAACAAATGGCTGTCAGGCCATCAGCTAGCTTCAGCCTAGGTTCATCAGTAGGAAAAGGGACACAGGTCAGGAAAACTTTGAGAGCTGAGGTTTGCCTGAGACATGGAAGACTGAGATACAGAATGTACTGGGAACCTTGGGATGCATAAGTCTAGGAGAGATGGGGATATGGCAGCATTAGACATTTGAGTAAGGTATTACAAGATTAGTTGAGATTAAAGGTGGTAAAGCATATTTTTTTTTAGAACTTATTATTAGTTAGAAGTAACATGACATCCAAGGTCCCATTCTCTTCTCCCAGTCTACCTGTAGCTTGGACAGTGTCTATAGTTGGTCTGCTGCCATTAGGATCCATTGCATGTAGTACTTTAGTTTCAAATCTATATTCTGATTGAATAGGAATTCAGAATTATTTGTTTGTGAATTTATCCAAATCCAGAAATTTTCCCTGACTTTAGGGGAAATATGTTGCTTTCCTTTCTCAGCATTCTTTCACCCCTCCCTCTGGGAGAATGACCTAATTCCGGATGTCAGTCCACATGATCTAGATAGGGTTATTGTTTGGACTTTCCTAAATGTAGCACATGAAGTAAATATTTGGGGGCAACTAGTTTATTGGAGGAGGTGATTCCAGGAGCTGGGTGAGGAATGGGGAGTCAGAGACAGAAAAAGATTAAATGTCTATACAAAGTCTATCATAGAGCTGGTTTCCACAGTGGGCAACTAGAACAAAATCCTACCAGGACCCTCTAAGAAATGTATATACACGTAATAATTGTCTGAAAGCTGAGAGATGGTGGCCACTATCCACGAGTTCCATACTCCATTGGTTGGGAGATGCAAGGGCATCAATGCTTATACACATCTAGACTGCATTAAGCTCAAGCTGAGAGAGCCTCTATGACTTGGAGTAATCTCTGATGCAGAAAAGCAGATGTGGCAGATGTCTGAAGCCCTTAGATCTACAGGTAGGTCCAGATTAACCTAAACTAATTGGCTACTACAACCTTAGGCTTACAGTAAGAACAGTGATTGGTTCAAGGTGATCATGTTACTCAATTATAGCCAATAACAGAAAATTTTTTCAACAGTTGAGAGGGGAAACAGTCCCTTTTCTCCACTGGGCTTGGAAACTTGAGGATATAAGGCCTGGAGTAACACAATCCATTTGGAATCATGAGGGAATTGCCAGTACAAGGGAAACGGAGCCAGGAAAGGAAGAGAGACAAACTGGAACCTCAGTATATTCCTTGAGCAGATGGAATTTGTAGTGCAGAAAGTCAGAGTGACAGCCTGGAGTTTTAATTTTTGCAAGCCAATACATTTTCTGTTGGTTAAGCCTGCTTGTGTTGGGTTTCCAATTGAAAGACTCTTGACTTGGGTGTTAAGTAGAGTGTGGAACCAGACCAGCAGCATCAGCATAACCTGGGAGCTTGTTAGAAATGCAGACTCTCAGGCCCCAGGCCAGCCCTGCTGATTCAGTCTCTGAGAATAAGGCTCAGGAACCTGTATTTTTAACTAGTCTTCCAGGTGATTCTCAGGCATACTAAATGCTAAGAACCACTGCCTTAACAGATGCATTAGGGTTACACTGCCAGAGGCCAATACATCATCAGTAAAAAGAAAAAAAGAAAAAAGAAAAAAAGTAAAAAAACCCTAAAGCATCTAAAAACAGAACAAAACACACTAAGGCAATTTTAAATGCGATTTGATATTTGGAACAAGTTGCTTTCAAAAGGTACAAAATGTACCCAGAATCAAGAGCAATCACAGTAACTTTAAAAAATTTCAGGGTGACCTAGAAGGGCACTGCAGAATAACTGCCATATATTTTTCATTTTTCCTTATTAAAATTTTAGATTTATCTGCACAGCTCTGCCTCATTAGAAGGCTTGAAGGCTGAAAAATGAAGACAAGAGCTTTAGATTTATTTCTTTGGTTTTTTTACTTAGTCTGACCCAAACCAGACACAAGAACAATTACAGTGGATTTTTTTTTCTTTCCTTCATGGCAAAAGTGTCTGATAAAATTTCATTTATAACCTTGGGTTTGCTAATCCTACTAAACATGGTCACCTTTCAGACCTTGAACAGTACAAAATAACTACTTTCTATTGTCGTATTCCACAAAAATAATTACTCTGAGGAATTACTAGAAACCCCGAATTTGATAGTATTGTCCTCTAAAGCTACACAAGGAAACAAAACTGGGTGTCTTAGCCAAATTCGTGACTTCAGTTAAATATTACTTATTTGGTAGAATAGGAGGGAAAACCAAAGTCCATTAATTTGGTAGAAGAAGATGTCCATTAAGGCAAGCAGAAAATATAAGCATTTAAAAAGAAATAGAGATTACTCCTATGTGTGATTCATAGCCTGTTTATAAGCAAAAGTCCAGCAAGATCTCTTTTATCCTCATTAAGACTTGCAAAATTCATCCATATGGAAAATAGTTGATTTCTGGCATTGCTTAAACAATGCTTCTGTCAAACATCATATTATAATTTGTCAGCCAAATTCTTTCATAGCTTTTAGGATTTTCTAATTCCCATAGGAATTGTGTTTCCAGGGCTTTTAAAACCAGTTAATTTAATTTTAGAATACCTTTTCCAGAGACACTATATCATAAAAAGTGATTAGTTCTCAGGTTGGCGTAGAATGCCGTCAGCTCACAATAAAATGTCATTTCCTCTCTCCTCCGGACACATTCAACTAAACTACATTTCCCAGTCTCCACTGTTGTTGGGTGAGCTCATGGGGTTTGACAGAGGTTATGTGACTGTCCTTTAAAAATATTTGCCACACTATCCAGATCTTCTGCTCTCTCCTTTCTCTTGTGACCTGTTGAGGGCCAGTGGAGAACTCCAAGCCATAGGGCAGGAGTCGGCTTACTGCACCCTGTTTTTGTAAATCACATTATTGCAACACAGCTCACATCCATTTGTTTATGTGTTGCTTAGGAAGGCTTGGATAATACAATGGCAGCAATTGCAACAGATATTGCATCACTCAGAAAGCTCAAAATACGTACGATCTGGCCCTTTAAAAATAAAGTCCACTTTTTCCCAAAAACTTAGAAGCCACCAAGACAGTAGATTAATGAGTAAATAAACTGGGCACATCCAGACAATGGAATACTATTCTTTGATAAAAAAGAAATGAGCTATCAAACCATGCAAAGACATGGGGGAATCTTAAGTGCATATTACTAAGTGGAAGGAGCCAATTGGAAAGACTACATACTATATAATTCCAACTATATGACGTTCTGGAAAAGAAAAAACCATTGAGATCATAGAAAGATCAGTGGTTGCCAGGAATTTAGGGGAGGGTGGAGGAAGGGATGACTAGGTGGATCACAGAGGATTTTTAGGGTAGTGAAAACTATGACACTGTGAAGGTAAACACATATCACACATTTGCCTGAACCCATAGAATATACACCAAGAGTGAATTTAAACTGTGTAATAGTGTAATGTAATAATATATTATAATTTAATATATCCATAATAGATATTATGATTTAATAATAATATAATGTAAACTGTGATATGTGGACCATCTCTGTACACTCTGTTCAAGTTCTCTGTGAACTAAAACTACTCTCCAAAGTCAAATCTATAAATACAGATACATAGATAAGAGATGATAAATAAGCTTCCAACCTCTGTCTAAGGGATTGTGGAATCAGATGGAAGGAGCCTGGGTTTCGGAATGATCTTGTGGACTGATGTCTTTTGCCTCTCCACTCACATGCATTTGATTTTGATGTAAGCCATAAATCAATTTACATTTTGTTAAATGTCAAGATTTGGGGGGTAAGACCAATTGCAGCTGCTGGTCTTTGTTACAGCACTTGAGTTGGGCTATCTGAAAAAATGTGGCAGGATACCCTCCCCCCCCAAATTATTTTAGTGCTGATGACCCCGAAGTCAATCTGAGGTCTTCCACAGCTGGTGAGTGATGATGAAACCTTTGAACTGGGTCAAAATGGAGGGTGTGGAGTGGGCTGCTCCCACGGAGTCTGGCCCTAAAGGAAGTAGCATCAACACTGAAGGAGAACATGGGTGAGTTGTTGGTTGTTCTTACATAAGGGTTGTTTACAAATTGAATTCATGAATTGTCATCATTCTGCACTAAAATATATCTCTATCTCTATCTATCTATCTATCTATCTACCTATCTATCTATATCTTTAGATGAAGACCTGATTATAAAACACCAAATCTAATACACGGTCTATGCTTGGAAATAGGCTCAGCAGTAGTTTGGGGTCCAGAAGAACTTCCTTTCCTAAAATGGAGAAATAGCATGACTTTTGTGTCCTCTCTTAAAAACACAACAACTACAACAACAACAACAACAAAAACTATGTTTTTTTTTCAAGCCTTTATTTTTCAATTCCCATGGATTCCATTTGCCCCAAGAGCTCTGAAAGGCTTAGGTTTTATTTTATTATCTTTCCTGAAACACACATTTGCTACATCTTTCTTGTATTTTTGCTGATATTTTAACTCCTTTGGAATGAATCCTAGCATCTCCAATGTTACATTGAGAGACTTGAGAGACAGGCTAGCCATTTGCTCTACATTAATAGCAGAGAAGCTCTATCCTCAGGGTAGCTTTCTGATTGCTGACTATAATAACCAGTGTCACTTACACAATAAAAAGTTTTATGGGAATTTTTTTATCATCTCCCTCCTGGAAAATTATAGTTGTTGCTCATCCAGCAGATGTGTGAGGCCGCAGGCTGAGTGCATCTGCTTCCCCTTTGCACGGTCACTCTGGTCCCCACCCCAGCAGAGAGGCAACTTCCCAAAGCTTCCTTGCAAATCAAATGGAGATAACAGAACAGTTTTACAAATGCATCTGTGACTCTGATCCCTTTTGTCTAAAATGACCTCTGTCTACCTTTTGTTCATGTGTAGTTGCAGAAGACTCCCCCTTTTCTTCGTGCCTTACTATGGGATTCCCAAGAGGCTAACCCTGAGTGAGTTTATCAGTGTAAGTAGTTTATCTCGGGGTGACCCCGGAAGACATTGGCAGGGTTATGGGAAAGTGAGACGGGGTGGGGAGGAGGAGAAACGGTCAAAAAGGAGTGTGTTATCAAGCCAGTTACCACTGTAGCTTCGATCCCATGGAGAATTCTAGAAGCCCATAGCAGAGCATGAAGAAGAATTTTCCCATGCAAAGGATGGGGAGCCAAGTCCCACCAGTCACAGATGGAGAGCTGCTTTTTGGTGGTGTCAGATCCTGGGAACTTGCAGCTCATCACAAAGGTGGGCAAAGTGGCCTTCTTTGTCCAGAGAAAGCCCTCAAGCAAAGAAATGCAGATGGTGGACTCTGAAAACTGAGCTGCTGTGCACTGGGGAGGTAGGGCTGTGGGATGTGGCAGGAACCCACAGCATCTACTCTA
This sequence comes from Mustela lutreola, assembly GCF_030435805.1. Lineage (NCBI taxonomy): Eukaryota > Metazoa > Chordata > Mammalia > Carnivora > Mustelidae > Mustela > Mustela lutreola. Next base: position 37,805,062 of record NC_081298.1, on the reverse strand, counting down.
CTTCTGAGAAGGGATTAACATCACTTCAGGGCTTTTCCTCAGGTCTGAGTTAATAGGCAGCACCTCATATAAAACTATCCCCTGGACAAAGGGGTTTTGAGGGCTCCCTTCTACCTTGATTTCTACCTCCCTCAAAAGTGGCTTTGCAAGTAACAGGGTCTATTGGTGCCTAAATAACATAGCTTCAGAGGAACTTGAACCAATTGACTTTCTAGACTCCTTGTCAGCGCTGTGACACCTAAAATTTCAAAGTTCATCAGTTAAATTATAAATTCTCTGGGGGCACAGAAAGTGAATAAACAGCTTAACCTCCTGCCATGTGAATGAGCCACTGAAAGAAACTCTTTCTTAAGAGGTTTGATGTGAGGAGGTAGTGGGTGAGAGGGGTGTTGGTGTGTGTTGGGGACATGTGCAGTGTATGGTGCGAGTACACGGGTGGCCTATGCATTATATTGTGTGTGTTGAGAATGTGTGTGCGGTTAAAAGTTTAACAAACTGGGCACCAGGTGGCTCAGTTGGTTAAGCAACTGCCTTCGGCTCAGGTCATGATTCTGGAGTCCCGGGATTGAGACCCGCATTGGGCTCTCAGCTCGGCGGAGAGTGTGCTTCTCCCTCTGACCTTCTCTCCTGTCATGCTCTCTCTCTCTCTCAAATAAATAAATAAAATCTTTTAAAAAAATAAATAAACATATTTCACTACTTAGCTGACTCCAGAAATACTATTGGAATGTGGTAAAAATCCTTAAAGAGGCAGATAGTACTTAAGTAAATTGATATCAATCAAAAATGCCAACCATGTTGAGTTGATGGATCTTGTTTAGGGGATAGAAATCAGATGATTTAAGCATTTTATTGCTATTGTGCAAGCTTCTAACTGGCACAAGACAAGGATTCACTGTTTGCAGGGTTGGGTGTGGAGAGAATATTTTCCATCCCTGTGCGGCTTGAAACACTCTGACAGCGGTGACATTTGGAAACCTAGAAATAGCTTTAAAAACCTGCCATCTGAACTTGGGGAAAGTAATAGGTTTTGATGCATCATGGACACGCTATGAATTAAGCAACCAGCACACTAGGCTGCAGCCCCACACTGCCCCATCTCACTGGCCCTCCTCCTTTATAGCTAAGTTTCTATTTAAGGGCAAAGAAGCTCAGAGTCTGATACATAACCTGACCCAGCTGTCCTCTTCAGAAATTCATGCCTGCAGCTGTCCAAATGGCGCTCTTGTTTTTTCTTCAAAACCTGACTTTGCTTCCTATTCCCCAGCTGAGCTCAAAGAAAAAGCAACAGATGACATATTTCTAGAAACGTAGCATGTTTGTTTTGTTGTAAATACATGCAGAGATCAAGAAAGTTAAGCCCAACTTTGCAAGGCCAGAGTTGTGACCAAGAGAATGCCATTATGATCCCCTGACAAAGAAAGAAAATGATGTTGGCCAAGGATAAGAAAGAGAAAGCTCCTAGTCCCCCACCCCTTAACATTTCAGAGCTGAGGAGGGAAAGGCAAACCCTCAGGAAGGATCACCCTTCTTCCTAAGTGTCTTTGAAGCAGATGGACTTCAGTTAGATGTGTAGTAAAGCAATTAGGGTTGCTTTATGTTTCATTATAAATCAACAAAAGCAACTGTTGTTTTCATTATTGACTGGGGCTACTTTGCCATTTTGAAATTACCCACAAATACCGTTTTGCTTGTATTTTTCCCTTTATCTTTGGAGATTTGCACAATGTCTCAGGAAGAGAGGGAGGTACTGGGATGAAAAATTTAATGTTTCCATTATTTACTGATGTAATATTTATACAGTTCATGCAACGTGAGTGTTTGATCTAGGGATCCCCTCTGGGAAATAGAGGAGAAATAGATGAGTGAGGTCAGTGGGTGTATGTGCCAGATAGGGAGGATGCATTTGACCGGGCATAAGAAAATATATTCAGGCATAATTGAGGTACTGGGGAAGAAAAGAAATTGTGCTTAGTGGAGGAGAGTAGGTCAGAGAGAAGTAGTATATCCTTCATACCAAAAAAACCTCTCTTTATATTATAAGATTTGAATGGTTATTATGTAACAGGTGGAGCTCTAGGTCCTGGGGAAACAGCAATTAAAAAAAACAAAAATAAAAATATATATTTCTGCCTTCAAGCAGCATATCTTTGAGGTGAAAGGTACAGTCAAATGCATAAAAATATCTTAAGTAGAATATATTATAGAAAACACTTTTTTTTAAAAGATTTTATTTATTTATTTGACAGAGAGAGATCACAAGTAGGCAGAGAGGCAGGCAGAGAGAGAGAGGAGGAAGCAGGCTCCCTGCTGAGCAGAGAGCCCGATGTAGGACTCGATCCCAGGACCCTGAGATCATGACCTGAGCCAAAGGCAGTGGCTTAACCCACTGAGCCACCCAGGCGTCCTTAGAAAACACTTTTATAAAATAGAAAGTGGGATAAAGAGTAGGGGAGGAAATGAGCACAATTTTGAATAGGAGCAAAGACCTGAAGCAGGCAAGGGAGTAAACCTGATATATATACTAGATGAAGAAGCTGGGGCAGTAGAAACAGGTCCTGAGGTGGGAGCATACCTGTCAGGTTCAAGGAGCAGCAAGGAGGCTCATACAGTTGGGTCGAGTAAATGTAGGGGAGGGTGGAAGGGGATTAATGCACAGGAATCATGGGAGGCACCAAGCTGCTGGGTAGAGCTGAAACAGTTGTGCAGTGTGTGCACTGCACAAAGACACAGTTTGAGAGACCAGGTGGGATCCGTCATCCAGCCAGCACTATACTTGCCAAAGTATAAGCTCTAGTGCAGGGCTGCACCTGACTAAGGGGATTAGAGCATTTTTATTCTCACAAAGGCACCAACCACTCAAATAAGATTTCAGTAAGTAGAACTGAGAAGCCCCAGAGTTGGAACCTTTACAAAAATTTTTTGATTAAAGACATTCTGTAGGCTTCTAGACCATTGTGATGACATTGGTTTTAATGCAGCGGAGATGGAGGGTTTGAGCACAGGTGTGACATGATCTGACTTACTTAACAGCAGCAATTTTCACCTCTATTGAAGACAGACTGCAGAGGAAACACCGTCAGATGCTTGGAAATCAGAAATCTATGAAACAAATTTAGCTATGAGATATGATGACTTAGTCCAGCATGGTAGTAGATAGACAGGTGGGATTTGGGATGTTTGGGTGGTAGAGTCAACAGAATTTGCTTATGGCACAGACTATTAGCAGAATTTAGAAAGGGCTATTGATACCAAGTATTTAGCCTGAACAACTGAAGGATGGGATTTCCATTACTGAGATGGAAAGTCTCTGAAAGAGCAGAGCTGGGGACATATTAGATTTAAGATTAGAGATTAGAGAATCAGCCAGCCACTTGAATGTATGACTTTGGAGTTCAAGGTGGAAGTTCAGACTGTAGATAGAAATTTAGAACCACAAGTATACATATGTTTTTAAAACAGAGATACCGAATGAGGTCATACATGGGGGAGATGTAGATGGATAGAGAAGAGGTGTTAGTCCCGAGCCTTGTGATTCTCCCATATTAAGAGATTACAGAGATACAAAGAAGTAAGTACAAGAGGCTGAGAAAGAACTGCTAATAAGTGAGGAGGAGAATCTTAAATATGTGAAAACCTTGGAGCCAAAAGAAAAGAGAGATTCAGGGAGGAGTGAGTGATCAGCTGTGCTTAGCTGCCAAGGATCCACCATAGGGTTTGGCAATGCAGAGGTCCCTGGTGACATTGACAAGAGCAGTCTGACCTTGGTGGAGCAGTAGAGAAGAAGCCTCATTACACTAAGCTTAAAAGAAAATGAGAAGAGAGCAAGGGCAGAGGTAGAGTATTGAACAATTTTGAAAGGAATTGAAATATAAAGGAAAGGGGAAAAAATGGGAGAGTAGCTAGAAGGAGAAGTGGATCAAGACTTGTTTCTCAGAAGAAATAATGACACATTGGTATACTGAGAAGAAAGATCCCATAGAGAGAAAAAAGTTGAAGAGGCCAAAGAGGGAGAAAATAATCCCCTCACACTTTTAAGTATAAAGGGAAAGGATGTAGCACAAAAGAGTACGGCTTAGCCTTAGTTGAAAGCCAAGGGAATTCCATGGCAACAGAGGAGGAAATAGGAGTGACGGGCACAGATGCAGGTGAGTAGGTAAATGTGATGGTGGGAGTTTGTGCAAATTTTCTTCTGAACTCTTTCTTCATTTTCTTATTGAAACAGGAAATACATCATCAAGTGAAAGTGAAGTTAAGGAAAGCTGTATTAAAGGCTTGAGAAGAGAAGAGAAAGAATGAAACTGTTGTCCAAGACAGCAGGACAATGAATTGAGTGGGAAAGTAGGACATTATTGCCAGGCAACATTATAAGCCAGCTGTGCTCAGCTAAATGGGTACATAAGATAAATAGGTGGAGAATCTAATTTAATTATGGCTGGAGTTTTGCCAAGTGAATAGGTCAAAGCAAGAGAGAAACAAAGGGGTTGAGAGTATATCCAAGGGAGCAGTTCTAATGATTAACTTCAGAATTGAAGCCAGGCAGAGACTTCATGGGGACACTTGAGACAGTGAAAAGATGGTACAAGCAAAGGACCACAGGACCTGACCCAGGGGCTGAAGAATTGTTGGACAGAATAACTGGAGAAGGGGGAGAGATGCTTGAAACTGAGATCATGAAAGACCTTATTAGCCTTGATGCTCATGTCTGGGTGCGGCAAGCAGTACAAATGGGGGATCTGGGGAGGAGGACAAGACCACTGGAGGAAATGAGGTAAAGGAATCGATGGTATTGGAAGGATATCTAAGTCAGTGTCTTTCAAACAAGAGTATTATCACTCACCTGGGAGGAGGGGGTGAAAACATGTTAGGGCATTTTTCAAAATATAATTTTTATTTTAGAATAGTTTTCCATTTACATGAAAATAATGGAGCTAGTACCCAGTGTCCATATACTCCACACCCTGTTTCTCCTATTATTAGTATCTTGTATTAGTATGGCATATTTGTCACAATTAACAAACCAATATTGATAATTATTAATTAAACTCCATACTGTATTGATATTTGATAAATTTTGATCTAGCTTTTTCCCCCCCTTGTTCCAGGATCTCATCCAAGGTGCCATATTACATTTAGTTGTCATATTTCCTTAGGCTTCTCTTGCCTGGAACAGTTTCTCAGACTTTTCTAATTTTTGCTGACTTTGACAATTTTGAGCAATAGTCATCAGATATTTTGTAGAACATCCTCAATTGGGATTTGTCTGGCATTTTACTTATGATGAGACTAGGGTTCTGGGTATTAGAGAAGAAGACCCACTTAAAAAAATATTTATTTATTTATTTTTAATTTCTTTTCAGTGTTCCAGAATTCATTGTTTATGCACCACACCCAGTGCTCCATGCAATATGTGCCCTCCAGAATACCCACCACCAGGCTCACCCAACCCTCACCCTCCTCCCCTCCAAAACCCTCAGTTTGTTTCTCAGAGTTCACAGTCTCTCATGGTTGTCTCCCCCTCCAGTTCCCCCAACTCACTTCTCCTTTCCAGCTCCCCATGTCCTCTGTGTTATTCCTTATGCTCCACAAATAAGTGAAGCCATATGATAATTGACTCTCTCTGCTTGACTTATTTCACTCAGCAAAATCTTCTCCAGTCTCATCCACGTTGATACAAAAGTTGGGTTTTCATCCTTTCTGATGGAGACATAATACTCCATTATATATATGGACCACATCTTCTTTACACATTCATCTGTTGAAGGGCCTTTCAGCTCTTTCTATAGTTTGGCGCTGTGGCCATTGCTGCTATGAACATTGGGGTACAGATGGACCTTCTTTTTACTTCATCTGTACCTTTGGGGTAAATTCCCTGTAGTGCAATTGCAGGGTCATGGGCAGCTTCATTTTTAATTTATTGAGGAATCTTCAAACCGTTTTCCAAAGTGGCTGCCCCAACTTGCATTCCCACCAACAGTGTAAGAGAGTTCACCTTTCTCCACATCCTCTCCAACATTTGTTGTTTACTGGGAAGACCCACTTTTTATTTATTTTTTTAAAGATTTTTTTTATTTGTCTGACAGAAATAGATCACAGGTAGGCAGAGAGGTAGGCAGAGAGAGAGGAAGAAACAGGCTCCCTGTTGAGCAGAGAGCCCGATGCGGGGCTCGATCCCAGGGGTCCAAGACCCCTGGGCGCCCCAAGACCCACTTTTTAGAGGTAAAGTGCAATCCATATCCCATTATACCCTGCATATATGCTGTCAACATGGCTGATCACAGTCAATGTTGACCTTGATCACCTAACTGAGGTAGCGTATGTTGTGTTTCTTCACTACAAGTTGATTCTTCTCTTTCCCTTTCTATGCTCCCCTCTTGGGCAGGAAGTCATTGCATGCAGCCCACAATTAAGGATTATACTGGAGTGCAGAGTAGCTGTATAAATCATTTGCCATTCTTCTGCATAAGAGATTTGTACATTTTCCTTTATTTGTTTATTTACTCAATTTTTAATTTATGTCAATATGGGCTTGTGGATATTTATTTTATACTTGGTGCTATAATCCAATACTACTTTGTTTATTGTGTTACTCATATTGTTCCTCCCTTGCAAGCTCTTTTATTTGACTTCTGTGTTCCTCTGACATACTTCCATCATTGTAGGGGGTTTTGGTCTGTTTTTAGTACTTACTTTCTAATCCCACCATGCACTTCAGGTTCATCTTATAGGTTTCCTATTCCAGGCCAAGAATAGCCATTTCTCCAAGGAGTTCTGGCTTCTTTTATTGGAGAATGGTATTAGAAATCAAGATCTGAGTGTTAGCTTTGCTCATTATTATTGCAGTGTTATTGCTTCTAGGGCCTAACAGTTGACAAAGTGAGAAAATATATATGTGTATACATACACACACGTACACATAGATACATATATGTTTTATGCATCTATGTTTATATCTACACATATATAAATACACAAATGTGTATACACATATATATGCATATGTATACAAATAGATATGCCCATATATATACACATATGCATATATGTATGGATACATATACATATATATACACACATATACAAATAGAAATATATATATACACATGCATACATATATCCAGTATCTATAAAAATCTCTATATGTGGGGCGCCTTGGTGGCTCAGTGGGTTAAAACCTCTGCCTTTGGCTCAGGTCATGATCTCAGGGTCCTGGGATCGAGCCCTGCATTGGGCTCTCTGCTCATCAGGGAGCCTGCTTCCTCCTCTCTCTCTGCCTGCTTCTCTGCCTACTTGTGATCTCTGTCTTTCAAATAAATAAATAAAATCTTTAAAAAAGAAATCTCTATATGTAACAGACTCTACCATATCTATATTAAGCTAAACATGAATTCATACTGATGTTTCTAACTCTAACTTGGCATCACATTGATCATACTAGCCTTCTCAATTGGCTTATCTGTGACCTTCCTCTCTGTTGGGGTGTTTTCACACCTGGAAGCATTATTGGCAATTAAAGGGCAGAATTCAGGGAATTATTCAAATGCTCTGCAACCCAAGAGATGGTTTCATGAAGTGAAGAATTTCCTCCCTTTAAATAAGAGTAGTGACCCACTGGGAAACACTGATTTATGTGGACATCAACATCCCCAAAATTTCCAACAAGAATAGCATTGTAGAGAGTGACAATGAATGAAAAAACTCTAAAAATTGAGAGGAGTGTCCTTTAGGTGTGTGAATGACTGCTTCAAGAATATGAAGTGAGAGTATATGAAATGAAGGACCTTACTGACATGTACTAGTTTGATTTTATTTATGGTCCCAATTTTCCAGACCTCCACATATTCATGTCTTTTCAAATGTGACCCTGCAGCTTCACTTGTCAGGAATCTATTTCTTTGGCCAACAAGAATGCAGTAAAAGAGATGATTTACCAGTTCTGAGACTGAGTCTTAGGAGTCTTTGGATATTTCTGCCCATCTTCTTATGCCTCTGCCATTACCAAGAGAACATGCCCCAGCTGATATTCTAGAACATGAAATGTGCAAGTCTCAGAGTAAAGTTGTACAGTCAAAACCATCCTAGATTAGTCAACATCAGCTGATCTTCAGGTATAAGATGAGTGCAGTTAAAACCAGAGGCAATCAACCAGCTGTATATGGCTTTACCTTGGATGGCTTCCAATGATTTTGGATTTATGCTCATGTGAAATCTTTCCTTTGAATGTGGGCTGGACCTAGTGACTTGTTTCCAATAAGTAGAATACAGCAATGTGTTGAAATGTCACTTCCAAGATTAGGTTATAAAAGACTGATTTCTGTCTTGCCCTTCTTTTGCTCCTATCCTCTGACCCTTTCTTTGGGGTAAGCAAACTATTGTATTGTGAGGAGCCCTATAAAGAAGCCCACATAGAAAGGCACTGATGTGTCCAGCAAGAATCTGAGGCCTGCCAACACTCATATAAGTAAGCTTGGATGTGCATCAACCTCTAGTCAAGCCTTGAAACAACTGCAACCCTGGCCAACACACTGACTGCATCCTGGGCTAGACCCAGAGCAGAGGACCCTGCTAAACTGCACAAGATTCCTGACTCAGGGAATCTGTGGGAAGATAAATGCATATTGCTATAAGCTGCTACGTTTGGGGAAAATATGTTAGCACAGAAATAAATAACTTAATGCATCAGCCAAAACCAGTAATCTGAAGACCCAATAACTAAGTAAGTGCTCATTGCTTTAAGCCTCTGGTTTTGGAGGTGGCTTATTATGGAGCATAGCTGTGGTGATAGACAAGGGACGATAACGTGAAATTCACACCTGGGGATTTCAGGGATCAGAGAGAGAGAACAGACTGGAGAAAGCAGTGAGGAGAATGACAGACAATGTACTCACTTCCAGGCCTAGGACCAGAGCCTATGTCAAATTTGTTGATTTCTGTATACATATTTTGCAATTTCATTGTTTAATAGCTTCATCATGCATATAGAAATTTACCTTTTAGAGAATCTTGTAAATCAAATGCTTAGGGTATTAGTTATGACAGACCAGGAAAGGATAAATTTTCTTCTCATAGCTAAGATGCAATTCTGTTCTACCAGCTGAAGTGCAATATTTGGAGGTGGGTGTTTTTTGTTTGTTTGTTTTGTTTTCTTTGGTTTATCATAACAGAAGACCAAAAGCATATTATACAGTTGTGTAATATAAGTATCCTACGTTTGAATTTCCTTTTTAAAATGTCACTTAGAAAGGTATCATAGGTAGATAGAAACAAATGGAAATAATCTATAAGTATGGCAACATTTAAGGATAGCCTGAAATAGATCAAAGGTAGGTATACTAAATTAGAAGATAGGTAGGTAAATAGATGATAGATGGATTGATGGGGGGAGGGGAGAGGTTGGGATCTACTCCATCCACAAGTACACATATATTCAAAGAGTAAAGTTACTCCAAGTGTAGTAGTTGCTTCCCAGATGCCCTTTACTCAGCCAGTGTACCCATCCCCCAGCTGCAGAGTGTTTCTGTGAAGGAGTTTAGGAGGTGCAGTTCTTTGGAGACTGCTCTCTGCCTTAAAGGAGCTGTCTCACTAGGGAGCTTCTGATCACCACCCTTGAACTGGTCTGCAAAGATCCAAAGCTTCCAGACCCTTGCCTCAGGGTGGGGCTCATGATCTGAGGCTCTCTGTGTGTTCAGGCCAGGGTTAATCTCCGAAGAAGACAATATGCTTGCTTACCTTTTCCCTCTGCCTCGTCTGCTTCTCCGACTCTTCTCCTGAGAGCCTGCCCTCAATAAATCACATGCTTTGGAATTCCCATCTCAAGCTCTGCTTCCAGAGAAAATGACTAGAAGCTTTGCACAAATTTTCTTTCTTTTTTTTTTTTTTTTCATAAACTTGACTTTTAATTCTACTTCTTGAATAGTGGTGTCCCCAGTTGGGTGTGCACAGGTGTGCCCATATTTCTCATGGGTGGTTTTGCCCAGGACAAAAATACCTGACACCCTGTTCCTGAGTCGTGCTGGCTGGCTACACCACCATTCTGCATTAACCCTCAATCCCAAAAGCTACGTTCCATTTGGTCTTGTCACGGGCTGAAAGAGCTCAGTCAGCAGGAAAAGACAGAGTCCTCAATTCATCTTGCAATATGGCTCTGCTACACTTGGAAGTTTCTCTGGAGCATCATGAGAGAGAAATGCCTGGAGTCTGAGCTTGGTCCTCAGGATACCAAGAGACAGTTCACATATTATTTATGTGACATTTACCTCTGCATCCTATATCTGTCTGAGACAGTGCATTCTTAAGATCCGAAGCATCAGCCTGAAAGGCACTGGCAGGGAAAGAATTCTTAAAGGCACAATGTTCCCTTTATGTGCATTTTCTTTTTTTATGGGCCCTTTGATAATTTACTGAGTGAAAGAGGAGATAATGCAGACTCAAGGCTGATTGAGTCTCTAATATGGTTGTACTCACTTCCTGTACAAAGTAACTTGAATTCTCAATGTCACCTTTCTGTAGGGTGTAAATCTTTTGATTATTTCCACCACAAGGGTCTTGAGAGAACAAAGAGATTTGTTTCCATGAGGAAAAGGAGAGAGAAGGAAATTTTGACTGTGGTGTTTAAAAGTCATATTATGATGGTGTATAGTCACATACATATGATAAATGTGCTAATAGGGTTAGTCAGCTGGCATTTTGTTAATTTAAATAAATTTAACTTAATTTTAATTAAATTAATCTCCAGCTCCAGCTCCAATGGTAAACTGTGTGGACATGATAATGGGGGGGGGGGCAAATGTTCTGTAAAAGAAGGCAAAAAATAGGCTAAGTTTGAGAAAGTTTAGAGTAAGGTTACGGTTGAGAAAGTCCACAAAAGGAATTGAAAACACATAGCTGGTTGGCTCTATGTCAAGTGTTAAGTCTTCTCCTATGTAAGCTCATATAATTCTAATTACAACCCATTAAATAGGTAACCGGTCAATCCCTATTTTACAGATGAGGAACAGAGACCTATAGGGAGATTAAGGTAATATTTCCAAAGTCACGAAATTTGTGAGTGGGAGTTTAATTCCAAAGATCCTTACTCGTACTAAATGATGCTAGAAGTTATTGAACAAGTTCAGTAGCAAAGGGCTGGGTGAGCCTGAGGAAGTCTTGTTATGTGGGATGCGGGGAGAAAGGGTAGCATTTGTAGTGGATCCAATAGCTAAATGAAGACCACAAGTGTTTATAACAGTTAAAACAGTCTACTGAAGTGAAGAACAGTGTAGCTTCTTTCTCCACACTGATGTGTGATTTTGTGCAAATTAATGGACTCTGTGCCTTGTTATTTTCATTCCTTGAGTAGGACAAATAAAACCTTACTTCTCAGGGTTATGATAAAGATTAAAGATGATATATGTGCAGGGTCTGATACATAGTAGATATAATAAGTAATAACTAATTAAGTAATTTGTTTGGTTGTCCTCTGAGCCTATTCTATAGACAATACAACCCTGGGTCCTATAGATTAAAAAACAGGCAAAGTAGATGACTAATCACTTAAAATAGTTCAATGGCAATCTCACTGAGGAGATGTGTATTACAAAGGCAGAAAAAGAGCTTATTAAAGGAAACCCTAGGTTATATTCCAGATCTCATCAGAGAATATCTAAAGAAAAGGCCATTCCCAAAGTTTTTTCCCCCTTTACTCCCATACCCACTCTATTCCAGTCATTATGAATAATAGTGAGTTCTTTGCAATCCTACTGCTTCTCTGATCCTATTGCCTGATCCCCTACCATGTCTGGGGTTGTCTGGATATCTCATACTTCCTGTCTCAGCTTAAGTGTGCTTCCTCTGAGAATCCTTCCTTGATGTACTGTATGCCTTCCCCATCTTATACTACAGCACCTTATATCTCCCTTATCAGAGCACTTATATCCCTGGATTGTAACTGCTCACCCACTTCCTTAACTGGAATATAACTGGGGTTCCATATAGCCCAGTTTCTGAACAATATTACTAAACAAAACGGTTGAGAGCCACTTAAAACACAACACTCTTTCAGAAATACTAGGGGTACCAGTGGGTGCATTTAAAATAAAAATCTTTTAAAGTATTTTCTTTAGCTGTGTCTCTTATTTTCAATATATTTTTCATGCCTGAGAGATTCTGGTAAAAAAACAAAAAACAAACAAAAAACAGGAACAAAAGCAAAAATCAAGTGAGTGTCTTTGCTGTCTCTCTCTCTCTCTATCTTCCCTGAACCTCTCTCCCAAACCTAGCCCAACTGGTTTTTTTTCTCTCTCTCTTCACCTACAACATGGATCTTTATTATGATGATCAGTGCAGCATTTTTACATTTTTGAATTTCTTTTGCTTTTTGCTTTACTAAGAGATGTAAAGGTGACTGGAAAGCAAGAGTCTTCAGGTGGGGAATGGGATATAGAGGAGGGAAGACACATTACATTTTTCGTTCCTCTTCTCCTTGCACTTAAATAGGCCCTGAGCACACCGAGCACAAGGATACTTGTCTTGTTAAATATTATATTCTGAGCACTTAGCATGGTGCCTACTTAAGAGTAAAATTTAGATACATGAACAAATGAATAAACACAAGTTGGGGAAAATAGACTTCCTATAAAATGTCACCAATTAGGAAAATTATTCTGATTTTAAAGCCTATGAATAGCAGCCTCTGTGCTTTCCTCTGAGCTGAGGGTACCTCTGAGGTGACTCTCTTCTTACGTTTCACAAAGAGTTAAATCATGTGATGTGGTTAGGGTTGACATAGAGTAGTTCAAGGTCCAAGTTCATTCTTACTAGATTTATCAAGTGTGAGGTAAATAACCCTAAACAGCCCTCAGTTCCATTTTACTTAGTAGTGAGGTACTTAATATAGAAGAGATAAAATGACTCCAGGGCTGAGATTTTAATGTTTTCTGTTAAAAAGTTTATTTGTAATCATAATATTAACATTGTAAGTACTTTGGAATACTTACATTTTATTGCAATCCAGAGGCTAATCAACATTACCTGTTGCTAAGCATTCACTTTCATTTGGCCTAAATCAGTAGGGAAATAGATATTTGCAAGGCTGGGAAAAATCCATGGAAATATAGAAATAAAATATTGCTTCAAAATAAAGATAAAGTGGGGTACCTGGCTGGCTTGGTCAGAAGGGTATGTAACTCTTTACCTTGGGGTTGTGAGTTCAAGCCTTATGTTGCATGTAGAGAGGCAATAAATAAACTTAAAAAAATAAAAACAAAGTAAGCCCAACAAAAGCCTTAAAATTACTTTTTGACTGCTTCACTTATTTTATATATTCTTTCATAATGAGGATAATAGTGAGGATAACAATAATAATAGTAACTACTGTATGACCAGGCAATATGCACAATGTTTTATGAGTACACATGGGTTCTACAAATTTCAAAGGTGAAAGAAAAATTGACACTGCTTGTTCCTGGGAGCTCCACCAACTACAGCAACCACACAGTAGACATGGAAGGTTCCGATCAGGAAAGAAGTGATGGATATTACCCTGAAGGGGCAACTCTTTAAAGTTCAAGTCAATGAAAAGCCTGGATCAGCTTGTGTACTGAGAGAGGAAATGTCTGGTCTTTCATTACACTCTTCATTGAGGAGAGAGAATAAGTTTCCCATCAGGACTTGGAGGCCCACAGGTTTGATGACGAGGAGGGTGTTGAGGAATGTGGAACTCAAAGACCATCCAAAGAGAATGAATACAACCTGTTTATTCAGAACTTCCCTTAGCAAGAGGGTCAGACCTCATCCTTGTATTTGGAAGATACTCAAAGGCAGGCAAGGGGGGTACAAAGGGAAGGCTCAGGTATGCCCTGGTTGGAGGTTACTGGTGTGGGGAAGTTGGAAGTCAGGCTAACTAGAAGGAGGGCATCTTTTGTGATTGGTTTAGGGGACATATCTGGCTTATTCTTGTTGGTTCTGAGTTGAAAGCAGGGACCAAAGCCAAGGAAGCTGGCAGTCATTGACCAGGACTATTTCAGGGTGACTGCTACAGAGACTGGTTTGGCTTCCATAACTAGTTGCTGCAGGGTTCTGTTGTCATATATAGTATGGCCATTGTCCATTTGTATCTTCATTCTTTCCAGGGCTTCAAGCCAGCTGCCTCTCAGATCACTGGTTGAGTTTCATTAGGACTGGTATATCCATGTCATTGTGACCTGAAATACACACGGTGGTCTTGAATTTTTCCAACTACTGCTCTGCCAATCATGAGCTTCGGAAAGGCACCAAAGTGGGAATTTTGAGTCCTAGAATTATCTGAGCTCATGCATTAATTTACCTAATATCTCTTTGCAAGTCAAATTTCTAGAACTTTGTTTTTTATCTACAAGTTGGGGACTCTGTAAGTTCCATGAAAATACAAGAAGTTAATTCATATTTTATTTAACCTAAAAGCTATCTTAGCTAGATCTAGGATTAAGGAATTAGAATAGTTAAGTGTCAGTAGAATCCAGATGTAAGTGTTTTCCTGACTACCCGAATGTATTCCATTTCTAAGCTTTAGAGAGTGACTAGTGATATTAGCAGAAGTTCATAACAACAGTAAGGGACAACTGATTTTGATATATAATGATTGATAAGCATGTATTTACAGAGAACAGATCTTACTCAAGTCTGAGTATAAACATTTAGTGCAACTCCTGTCACTATTAGGTGCTTTATAAATGTCTAATAAATGTGCTCAAAATTCTCAATCCTAAGGGGGATCCTGACTTAACAACACTGATTACATCTTCATTAGGTTAAGTCATATGAAATTGACCTATCGTTCAACCTAATTACGCATCATATTTATTTGTATAAATCTAACAGCATTATAGGTTTTTCTTGATGTCTGCTTTTGTATTCTGAAGGCCAGTGCTTAATGGTTTCTCATCAGCCTGACAAGAGTGGGCTTTGTGTTAGTGAATATGACCATGTTTAGGAAAAATTTCCTGTAGGATATTGTTTGGAATTTCTTACTTTCGAAAAAAGAAGAATACGTGTTCCTTTCATTATGTTTTGAATTAATATACATTTTTTTTGAGGAACAGAAGTGTGGATGCTACTCCTGGTAAGCAAGACCTATTGAATATTCAAATTTCTTGTGTTTTCTTCATGGTATCTCATTAAGTAAGAGAAAGCACTTTTATTATTATAATTAGATATGTGGTTTTTCTTATTGTCATTTAATAATAGTTAAATACTAACAAATTCTGGATGGGGTTTCTTTTAGCTCAATGACAAAATCTCACACCTGATAAGAAAACATGAGGAGGCAGACCAGCAGCTGGCAGAGCAAGGTGCTTGGGAATGAGAGGAACTGCTGTGATTACTACACATTGCCATCCCTTTAGAAGACGCCTTACAATCAAAACCTGCTCCTTCAACATCCCCAATCAGGAAGCTGAAGACCGAAGTCATCATCCAGCAGGCATTGTCACTGTCACCTCTAATGCATGCCCTCTTTCTCCTGAGTAGACAATGTCCAGACCATGAGAATATGCCATCTTAGGACCATATGGAAGACCATGTGGTGGAGTAAAAATCATATGGACTCCATCCTTGTTTCTTTCTTCTCCACTGCCCTTGATAAAGTGGCTCCTCCTTTATTAAGAGCTTGTTAAAGAGAGATATTAAAGAATGCCCAGTTTGATCTATCCTTAAGATAGCTTGAAAGAATTGCAATACACTCTCTATGCTATTTCCCTGTTATTAAATTCACTAGCCCCTCCTTTTTAAAAACTTAAAGAGCATAAGAATGATATGAGAATCTTATTGAAATATGGTCTGTGATTCAGGAATTCTGATGGGTTTGAGACTCTGCATTTCTAACAAGCTCCCAGATGATGATAATGCTACTGGTCCAGGGCCTACACTTTTAGAAAAAAAGTCTATAGCCACCTCAGCATGTCTTAGGTCATAGGCCTACATGGCTGGGGTTTTGATGCTGTTTGAATTCACTTCCAATTTGTAGTCTGCTGTGTGGTCAGCTCAGGATAGAATCCTGAAACAAGCAATCATGAGCTTTACCTCTTCTGTAACCTGCCCTCCAGTCTATTTTGGTGGCCTCAGAGCCTTCACAATGTTTTCCAGCTATAAAATGCCTTTTCTTTAGTGTCCACATTAGATTGTAGTTCAGTGATTAACATCCTCTTTTCCGTTCCCTCTCCTTTACACTGATGAAGAAAGGGAGAGCAAGAATATGGTCATGTCCAATAAACTAATCCTTGTGACCCAAATGATGCATCATTTCTGTGGGGTCTAATGCCCTCAGCCATTAAAATGTACATGTACCATTAAGAAGACTTTTAAGAGAGAAACCCCATATCACACAGGAATGACTATTACCTTCCTATACCTAGCTTTAGCACTCTACCTAGTACTAAGTTTGTAGTTTTTACAAACATTTTCTCAATGAACCCATGGGAATTTTAGGCATTAGGGAAAAAAAATGGCAATAGTAAGATACTTGGGGGTTAAGTTGAACTTGTGATTGGTTGCCCCATAAGTCCCAACTGGCAAAGCATATTATTAATCCAACAGTAATTTATACAATTATCTCTAATCCAGACCCTACTTCCCTAAAGAAAATGAAATGATATACAGTTGTGGTTTCCATCATGAGGACCTTACCCTTGGTCAGGGGCACACAAAAGTATTCCAATGGGATGAAAATACATTGAATTTTCCTAGAGGCCAAACCAGGCAGCTTGGAGTTCACTGGAGGTGGGTAATTGTAGGTGACAATTCCAGCACAGGTAACTCACTCATTAAAGCCCACCTTACTATTTGCAAGTAAAACCAAACATGAAGAAAAGGCAGCTGTATGAGTGAAAGAACTTATGCCGTCACATGGAGTTTGTCCTGGGGTCCCAGATCCACAGGAGAGAGTTACATCATTAAAAGATGGAGGCTTTCTGTAAACCAGCAAAGACTCCCAAACCAACTACCATTTTGAATTTCTTTCTGGTGTCCCCGGTAGTTGTCTTATTTCATTGATTTCTTTTTTTTTTTTTTTTCTCATAAAGTAAAATAAATTGCTATAGCTTTGCAGCAAAGGAACAATTTCTCTCTCCTTTCCAGAAACTGGTAGTAAATAAGACCGTTGCTTTTTATATAATTTGTCCTACGTTTACCTTTCAGAATAGCACAACACAGAATACTGCTAAGAAAACTAACCAGAACCGGAAATTTTTTTTTCAATTTTTTATTTTTTTAAGGAGGCCCCATGCCCAGCACAGAGCCCAGTGTGGAGCTCAAACTCACAACCCTGAGATCAAGACCTGAGCTGAGGTGAAGAGTCAGATGCTTAACTGACTGAGCCACTCAGGTGCCTCCTGGGTTTGTTTGTTTGTTTGTTTGTTTGTTTTTTAATAATGTAGAAAGTACATGAGCAGTTAGAAATTTACTGGGAAAATTTTAACGTGTCTTGATTTTAACTGATTTCTAGACGAGATGGCATGTTTCAAAAAACCCACCCAGAAAATGGGTATAGAACACATTTGTGTAACACTTCAAAATATATGAAGCATTTTTACAATTCTCAAAACTCATTTCCCCTTCAGAATAATCCAATGATGAGTGCATTTTTTATCCCCTTTTCCATACACGAGGAAATGAGGACTCAGAGAGATTTAGAAACGCAAGGTCACACACATCTAGAATGGAGGAACTTCAGACTCCAAATGCCATGCTCTTTTGTGATGTACCTTATTTATATCATGTGCAGTGGTTTGGTCTCCTGAGCTGTAAAAGAAACCTGTTTAAATGTGGCTAAATAAAAAAGGATCAGAATTGCCTGAGTGATGTGGTTTAAGCCATCTGAAGACACTGTGCTCCAATCACTCTCTTTCATGTTTTGCCTGAACCCTGCCTGCCACCTGAATAAAAAATGATTAGAGCAGATTGCCACTAAAGAGAATGCTGCTTTCTATCCAGGCAGCAGGGCATGATAAAAGAGATCTTAAGGATTCTGGCAAATTAGAGCTGCAAGTCTGCATTTTTTTTAATTTTGTGAGCTGATATAAATCACAGGGACCTGTCAGGGAACATTCAGATGTACTGGGCAATCCAACTTCAGAGATAAGCGAAAAGTAAAAGCGCATCATAATTAAAGAGCTAGTTGTCTTCAGCAATTTCAGCTCCTGTGGGATTTTCAACAGATTTTTTTTTTTCATTTTAAAATAAAAGAATGAGAATCCCAAACAATCATTCTTGAAGTTTTGTAATGGAATGACTTCTTGCAGTAGTGTGTAGGTCGCTCAGCTTGTAAGTCAATCATCTGGGTCCCACACTTTGTTCTTCCTCTGTGGATGTCTGGTAAGTCACAAAATCATTCTGGGGCCTCTATTTCCTTACCCGGCAGGAGAGTGACTTAATTGAACTCTGAATCCTAACACTGACATTCTGGCGTTCTATGCAATTTCTCCTTTCTAAGTAGGCCTCCACGTGTGTCTGGCTTTCAACTTTAAACAACCATTCTTGAGCAGTGTTCCTCACACCGAGAGTCCCTTCAGATGACTGGCTGATGTCCAGGTTACAAATCAAATCAGTTCAGTGAACCCAGTCCACATTAAAAAAAAAAAAAAAAAAAAAAAAAAAAAAAAAAAAAAAAAAGGAAATGCAAACCGTGGTTAGCAGGGCAATTATGTTTTGTCTTGCTTCTGCCACTTTCTCTGGGTTGGCTCAAGACTGAAATCCCCATGGTATTCATCGGTGGCTCTTCTTGGCATCCCTTGCTCTTCTGTACAATGATATCAGACATCTCACTATAATCATTTATGAGCAGAATGATGTCTCACCCCCGTGACCCCAGATTGAGAGCCACTGCATTTCATAGGGGCCATTCCAGTTCCAGCAACTAGATACAGAATCCATGCAATGCAAAGACTTCTCTGGCTCCCTCAGAAGGGAGGGTCTGTCTGTCCTTCTGAGGGTCTTTATACATATTACTGAACATCTAATACTGAACACGACATTCATGTCCACAAAACATCCTACCTTCATCATAGTAGGCTGTAAGATCCTCAGGTCAGAGAGAAGACTTTCCCTTTCAAATAGTATAATTCAAACATACAATGAAAGTAAGGGAATGACACCAGCAATAGCCATGTTTCCTCTAGCTCCTTCTAAAATAGGTTTTGCCACATTCAATGATCTTTCCCTATTTTTGTAAAGAAATAAAGTGTTACCAAAATAAGTCCCATAACTGCTTCTCTCTTCCCTCCCTCTTTGGAGACTGTCATGAGGATGAAGTTGGTGTGTCTGTCTCAGCCATGTTTCCATATTTTATTACATACATGTGAATATCCATAAGTAACATTACATGGTGTTTTTAAAATTCATGTACCTGCTATCACAATGCAGTTTTATTTGGCATTTGAAGTTGTGTTTTTAAGATTAATCTGCATACCTATATGTTGATCTAACTTACTCATTTCAACAGCTGTATAGTATCACTATGGAAATAAAATTCAATTCATCATGTTTCTATTTAGATAATTTAGATGTTCAGATTTCAATGTATTTATTTAGATTTAGATTATTACCATCTTTTCTCTTTTAAAATTAATGTCCCCTCTTCCTATAAACTGGAGTTTCTCAATGGTATGTATTTAAAATTAGAACATTAATTATCTCACTTTTTGTTTTTGTTTTTTGGAGAAAGAGAGAGAGAGAAGTTGGGAGGGGTAGAGGGAAAGAGAGAATCTTAAGCAGGCTTCATACTTATCCCACAGCCTGACATTCAGCTTGATTCCACAACCCATAGATCATGACCTGAGGCAAAAACAAGAGTCAGCCACTTAACTGACTGATTACCCAGATGCCCTAATTATCTCATTTTACCCTTATTGTTAGTAATGTGGCTTTACATCAAGTATATAGAAATTCAGGCCATGAAAATTGTCATACTTGAATAATTTTCCTTCTGTAAATGTAAATTAAATCCTACTTATGACCTTTCATGCTATTTTTAGACCATCAGAGTTTCATTTTAACTGACAGAGACATGTTTGTGTTTGTATTTTTAGGTACATAATTTAAGGAAAATAACTATGTGAAAAAAACATGAAAATATAAAAAGAAATAGAATATATCTTATTCACTTTTATTCAACATTTCCTACCCCCAAAGAGTAGAAAAATATCTTATTATTAGGAGTATTCATTTTAACATGTCAAAAACCCAAAACCTTTACCTCTCAACACACTGTGCATTCACATAGTTCCCTTCAGTGCTTTTCGAAATCTAATTCATTTCCTATTATTTCCCATTTCTCCTTTTATTAAACACAGATTTTATGATTAATGCCCTGGAAAATGCCAGAAGATATCTTTAAGAGATAGAGGAAAGTGCTATTATTTCTTCACTGAAATAACATTATAGGGTAACAACCCTGAAAGTGCCAGGATTTCAGCACTCAGGGCAAAATTACAGTAACCTAGCATTACATTGCTCTGGCTGGGGATGATTTATCTGTTTGTTCTGGCATATCACACACAGTGTGAATGGGGCTTGGACTTGCACAAAGCAATAACTCAGTGAAACATAAAACATCATTCTAAAATGTGAGATGACATCCCAAATCAAGAAGAGTAATCCTAAAATATAGTCACTCAACACTTGCTAAAAATAGTTATGAATCTATCCTCCCAACAGATTCCAAAAATCAGGTGACCATCATAGCGTTTTTTGTGGGGAGCTTAGATAAGCAAGAGGAACCATGGTGATCAGCTCCTCTGGGAATTCCTCAAGAGCTTACATGTGCCCTTCTCATCCAATTTTCCCGTATATTCCTCATTACAAACAAACAGCATTCACCTCCTAGAGGATAATTCCATAGGTGGTGAAAGAGAACAATGGGTATGATTTATTATTGTTGTTTTTTCAACACCAAGGCTGTTATATTAAAGTTGTAGGTTGTATAGTCAAAATCAATTCTGATTTCCACTTGTGGTAGCTTACATTCACTGTATCATATTGGTTTCGCATCCCCAGAGTACAGGGTATACCGTACATTTTAAAATTTCCTCTTCTACACAGTGCATAACAAATTCAATTGATTTAATTCAATCTTTGCAAAATTAGTGAGGGCCAAAGGCAGACAAAATGCACATAGGATGAAGAAAATGAATGGGTGTAGTTACTGAAGCATTTCCATATATATTATCAAATTTGATCTGACAGTTACCCTATGGGCTACAAAGAACCTGAAGCTCACCTACTTTGTCACCTGCCATAAAAGAGAGTCTACCTATCACAAATACAGATCTACAACCTGAATCTTAAACAAACTAGTGATCCTTCTTTCCTGCTCATCTCAACTTTATAAATTGAGCAATCAATAAATATTTGCCCAGGGCGCCTGGGTGGCTCAGTGGGTCAAATCTCTGCCTTCGGCTCAGGTCATGATCTCAGGGTCCCAGGATTGAGTCCCACATCGGGCTCTCTGCTCAGCAGGGAGCCTGCTTCCTCCTCTCTCTCTGCCTGCCTCTCTGCCTACTTGTGATCTCTATCAAATAAATAAATAAAATCTTTAAAAATAAATAAATAAATAAATAAATACTTGCCCATACTAGAACAAAGTATAGGTAAAGCATAGTGTTAAGTACCCAGATGAACCCAAAAACATATTAGAGTATTTCTCTGCTATTAGTATCTTCAAAATGGTAGGGAAGGATAAGGAAATAAACACATATCTGTGAAGAGGTATGTATATAAGAAGAAATACTATCTCAATAATAAGCTCCATATGGCTAAGTAGTTAGTATCTATTGCCAAGGAAATAATATAAACAATGCTAGAAGATGTTTTGGATAACTTTTCTAATACTGTATAGAAAGGACAAAGAAAATGTCTCATTTCAATAATTATGTGTTGAGGGAGAAGCATTGTAGATATCCACCTTCCCATACATCTTTTTACTTATAGCCCATGATATCATCTCTAATAAGAGGAGGGATCTCATATAAACCCCGTAAGTCCTATGCATCTCAATCATTTTGAGTATGAAATCTGCGTGGTCATATATCTTCCTAAAACAAACTGTTCCTCTAAATCCTTCATAATTTATTTGGTTAATGTAGGCATTTTAGACATTCTCTGGTTTGGGCTGTTTTACACTAAATTCTGTTCAAAGAGAGGATGGTTATAGCAATCACCCAGAAAGTCCAAGGATATGGCATTAAATTTCACAAGTCCGAGGATATGGGTGGCTCGGTTGGTTAGGTGTCCCACTCTTGATTGCAGCTTAGATCATGATCTCAGTGCAGAGTCTACTTGAGATTCTCTCCCTCTCTCTCTCTCCGACTTACTCTTCTCCTGCTCTCTCTTTCTCTGTCTCTCAAATAAATAAATACATATTTTTTTAAAAAATTACATCAGATGGCCCTTCTTTTCACTATATCTGTATCTTTGGGGTACTGGGTGTGGTGCAAAAATAATAAATACTGTTATGCTGAAAATAAATAAAAAATAAATTAAAAAAAATTACATCAGAGACATTATCTCCAAATGGGCAGGAGCAATGTGACCCACGGATTTCAGTTTCTTTTGACTCAACAATGGAAGGACAACAAGTAGACAATCCGAAATGCAGTAACTATCTGTGATTCATGATTTATGATTGGCCTGGAAACAGTACCAACGTTAAGAACTCAGTGCTTTACAAGAGTAGAAAATATACTGTTTTAACATTTTATTTTTATTTTTTATTTATTTTTTTAAAGATTTTATTTATTTATTTGACAGAGAGAGATCACAAGTAGGCAGAGAGGCAAGCAGAGAAAGAGGAGGAAGCAAGCAGGCTCCCTGCTGAGCAGAGAGCCTAATGCAGGACTCGATCCGAGGACCCTGAGATAATGACCTGAGCTAAAGGCAGAGGCTTAACCCACTGAGCCACCCAGGTGCCCCTGTTTTAACATTTTAGAATGGAAACCTCTCATCTACCACCCACCTCCTGTCCTTTTTATGGGGAATGAAGAACATTTCTCTTTTGTGTCTGTGTACCTTTTTCTTTTCTTTTTTTTTTAAATTTATTTATTTTCAGCATAACAGTATCATTATTTTTTGACACACCCAGTGCTCCATGCAATCCGTGCCCTCTATAATACCCACCACCTGGTACCCCAACCTCCCACCCCCCCCCCCGCCACTTCAAACCCCTCAGATTGTTTTTCAGAGTCCATAGTCTCTCATGATTCACCTCCCCTTCCAATTTATCCCAACCCCCTTCTCTCTAACTCCCCATGTCCTCCATGCTTTTTGTTATGCTCCACAAATAAATGAAACCATATGATAATAGACTCTCTCTGCTTGACTTATTTCACTCAGCATAATCTCTTCCAGTCCCATCCATGTTGCTACAAAAGTTGGGTATTCATCCTTTCTGATGGAGGCATAATACTCCATAGTATATATGGACAACATCTTCCTTATCTATTCGTCTGTTGAAGGGCATCTTGGTTCTTTCCACAATTTGGCGACTGTGGCCATTGCTGCTATAAACATTGGGGTACAGATGGCCCTTCTTTTCACGACATCTGTATCTTTGGGGTAAATACCCAGTAGTGCAGTGGCAGGGTCATAGGGAAGTTCTATTTTTAATTTCTTGAGGAATCTCCACACTGTTCTGCAAAGAGGCTGGACCAACTTGCATTCCCATCAACAGTGTAAGAGGGTTCCCCTTTCTCCACATCCCCTCCAACACATGTTGTTTCCTGTCTTGCTAATTTGGGCCATTCTAACTGGTGTAAGGTGATATCTCAATGTAGTTTTAATTTGAATCTCCCTGATGGCTAGTGATGATGTACCCTTTTCTTTTTTCCCAACACTCTTCCCACACATAATTTCACATTCCTCTCGTTCCTATAGGACTATTTGCAACCACTGTGAATGTCTCATGTCCTCCAAATAGTCTGTTCAATGGGAAGTTTGAGTCAGGTGTATGAATGAAAACACCTTTCATTTCCAAAACAAAGAAATAGATATAGCTTCTCAGTATCTCCCTTAAGGTAAATCTTTAATGAAAAAAGTGATTTTCAACAAGACTTATTAAAGTTTCAGCAGTTGTATATAGTAAGATGAGAGTCAAAAGAAAAAGCCCAGAAAATTAAAGGTATTCAAATTTTCGTTTGTTTCTTAAAAAAATTGGAATAAATCAGAAAGAAATCCCTTTTTGCTTTCCAAAATGCCATCATGGGGGATAGTCACTGGACTGGAATAGTATTTCTGTTACGTTGTGTTACTTCTCTAGTGCCAAGAAAACATAATCTTGGCACATCATAAATGTTTTGAATTCATTACCAAAAAGGAAAAAAAAAATGAAAAGGAAAAGAAAATCCACACCCACAACCCACAAGGCATAATAATCCATTGTTTCTCTTCTATTTTCACTCATTTTGATTAGATTCCCCAGAGTTTGAAAACCACATTTCAGTCTGAAAAAGAGCTGCTGAAATTTCAGATGGACACTAAAGAAGTCAAAAGGTGCTAAAGCACCCTAACTAAATATAAGGTTACTCAAGGTCCATTTAGTTATCATGTAGAATACAGCCAAATGGTCTGGGTTTTGCTTGTTGTTTGTTTTCAAAATTATTTGAATTTCCTGACAGGGTTGTCATTTCAAAGAGCCTCATTGGGATAATTTGGGACAAGAATAAAGGGTGTATTCCTTTCAGGCATCCTTTATTCACAAGAGCCTAGGAAATAGGCCAAGCAAATTAATATATCTTAGATAAAAACGTCTCGGACTTAATTTAAATACAGCCTAAATGATTAATTAATTAAATCATTAAATAGAGCTCATTTGATCTATTTTGCATGATAACATGCTTTGGAAATAGTTATTAGAAAATCATGTAAATGATGTTCAACCCAAGGGTGAGGTAGAACGGGGTAATTAATAGCTAGAAAAAAATAAACTAGCATTTATTGAGTGCTTATTAAAAGCCATGTAATCTTCTGTGTCCTTTACATGTATTATCATGTTTATTCCAAACAACACTCCAGCATAAATATTATTATTACCATTGCTTTATGTGATGAAAATGGAGGCAAAGAGAAATTAAAGAATTTACTCAAGCTGCCATATTGGTAACTGGTATAGTGGAGGGACAACCTGGGTTCCAGAGCCCATGCTCTTAATCACCACACTGAGCAAAGGAAGGAGGCAAAAGTAAATCAAGTACACTAATAGGTCCATACTTACAGATTTAAATATTTAATGTTGCCCATTCAAGAACTTTCCCGAAGGTCTCTTCCAAGCAGTAATTTGACATTTTGCTAAAATGAAGATATAAACAATGGTCACCATTAGGCTAGCAGATAGGAAGGAATTATATAGCAAGTCGGTGAGCCTAACCAAATATCCTCCTCCATGGCTCTGAATTGGCATTCCATTCTCACCCATTGTCACTCATGCTATAGGTGAGTAAATACTTATATATTGATGTAAAATAAATGATTTCTTTTTGAAAACCGATCTGTAAAATAAAATGCATGTTGATCTTGATAAAATTAAAATAAGTTTATATATGCAGGCCCAGAGCCTAAAATGTTTGCTTGGTGTTTGTTAACTTATCAAGAGAGAGACTGAGATGAAAAATTCAGTTTAATTTGAGATGTCATTGAAGGTTTTCAATTACATTGTGTAAGCAGAATGTTTAGCAATTAGAATCTGAATATATAGTACACTTCTTCGTAAACTGATGACCGAGTCAGGTGCTCCAGCCCCAGAATGAAACATAAGAGCTTTGTTCCAGAACTATTCTCAAACAGCAATAGCTAAAAAAGCTGAGAAGATGAAAAAGAAGTGTTGACAAGGCTCATTTCAAGGTCAAATTGGACCTTGATTTTAATAAAGTTCAGAGACAGCTATATCACATTAAAAACACATTTCTCTCCCTTCTCTTTTTTTGTGGCCATTATTATGAAAAATGTACTTTTTTTTTTTTTTTTCTTTTTGACTCTGGTTGAGCTGATGCTTTGTTCATGAACTTCCCTGCTTTTCCTGGTGTGAGGGAGGTAAAAACCTGATTTTGTGTGAATTCAGTGGCTACCTTTGTGTCAACCATGAAAGTGTGCTTCTCATGTAGGTGTCTGCAAGAGAATTGAGGATAAAATTAAGAAGAATGCAGAAGGGACGCCTGGGTGGCTGAGTTGGTTAAGCAGCTGCCTTTGGTTCAGGTCATGATCCCAGCGTCCTGGGATCGAGTCCCACATTGGGCTCCTTCCTCGGCAGGGAGCCTGCTTCTCCCTCTGCCTCTGCCTGCCACTCTGTCTGCCTGGGCTCGCTCGCGCTCCCTCTCTCTCTCTGATAAATAAATAAAAAATCTGTAAAAAAAAAAAAAAAAAGAAGAAGAATGCAGAAAAAATAAGGAAGAGTAATCTTTCACTCCTGTAGATGGCCTGAGGATGATGAACCCTCATAGAAGGGACACCAAATAGTAAATGTTCTCACTGCCTCGATAATGTGAATAAAGGACCGGCAAGGGGACAACTAGTTGACCAGAAGGTGCACCCACGAAGAAGGGCCCTGTGACACCCGTTTCCCTTTTTCTACCCTCACCTCTTCTTTCCTAGTACTGTGACTCTACCTGATATTCCCTCGCTCTACCTTACTCTTCCTTCTCCTTCCTGTCTGTGCAAATTCACTAATCTTCAAGGCTCAATTCCCATCCCAGAGTGTGTGTGAAGTCTTACTGCTGCTGCCCACACAGCCCTTCCCTGTCTTTTCCTCACTTATACTAGTTGCAAAATCACCACTTTAACGTGTGTTCTGTCCTTCTCTAGTCATTTCACATGTTTCTCTAACCAGATTGTAAAAATCATAATCTCAAATGCTTTATGTAGAGTTGTAGGGTATTAAAGAAGAAACAAAGAGGAAGAAAGGAAGAGAGGGGGGGAGGGTGCCCAAAATAAGGGAGAGAAAGGAAGGAAGAAGAGAAGAAGGGAGGGAAAAGGCAAAGAGACTATTACAACAAGGCAAAGAGACTATAGCAATGACACAAAATATCTTAGAGCCCGCATAAACATAAAGCTAGTGCT
Source organism: Mustela lutreola (assembly GCF_030435805.1). Lineage (NCBI taxonomy): Eukaryota > Metazoa > Chordata > Mammalia > Carnivora > Mustelidae > Mustela > Mustela lutreola. The sequence goes on along the minus strand of NC_081298.1, from coordinate 37,778,011 downwards.
GAGCATGTAAACGTGCTCAGCAATTTCTGGTGACTGACTCTTTCTGGAGTTTCTTTTGAACATCTCTACTATTTCTAACCTCCTTGCACTGCTACTCTAAGAAAAACAATTATTTTAATGTGTGCAGGGGAAGGGGAGGAGGGGCTAAATCCCACATCGGTTTGACAGGTAATTAACTAGTAAGAGAAAAAGCGGAAGAACAAGGATTGAGATAGGAACAAGGTAGCTTCCAGAAAGAGTAGCTCCACTTCTATTCAAAATATAAATTGGATCTAAACACCAAGACATAAGGATGTGGAAGAGCTTACACGTATTTTTAAAATGTTTTTGAGAAAGATGAAGGGTCATTTTCACTTGCTGATAAGCTACAGTGTGAATTTCAAGTAATAGTTATTTCTCAACTTTTGATCACAGATGTTATAATGCCAATCTCAGGATTTCAGGCTCTGCGTGTTTGTGTGTGTATGCGTATGTGTGACTGTGTGTATGCATACACATATGCATACACATATGCATACACACAGGCACACACACACACACACATTATTTCTTTCTCAAGAGGGGAGTGGGCGTTAATTTCTATTTGCAGAGAAAGACCCTGAGAACCTAAATGTAAAATTGAGCTCCCATGCCAGACTTATGCTGGGCTGCCCTCCAGTCCCCTCCTTACCTGTGCCCTGACTCAACCTTCATGACAGTGGGGCTCCTCACCTGCTATTTCCCAGGCTCCCATGGAAGCACTTTTCCATGGGGCTCAGCCAATGGGAGACTTGGTGAGAATCTGGAACATGGGAGGGAGGAGAGGAGGGCATCTCTTATCTCTGTCTCCTGCTGGCAACAAGCCTAAAGGCCACATCCCCTAAGTCTCTGCAGCTAAAGCATGCTGCAGGTCTTCTGCTCGCAGGTGGGACACCACTTTCCTCATTGGCCCCTTTGTCCTCCAGCACCTGTGCAACCAATTCCCTGACCCTGAATAAAATATGATAAAAACAATTCTGTTTTCCTGACAAAATGTTACCTGATCCAGATTTCACAAAGTTGGGTCCAATACACCATTTGTTAAAAAAATAAAAATAAAAGAGTTTTTTGCTTAAAAAAAAAGGGTGGCTCAGTGGGTTAAGCCGCTGCCTTCGGCTCAGGTCATGATCTCAGGGTCCTGGGATCGAGCCCCGCGTCGGGTTCTCTGCTCAGCAGGGAGCCTGCTTCCCTCTCTCTCTCTCTGCCTGCCTCTCTGTCTACTTGTGATCTCTGTCTGTCAAATAAATAAATAAAATCTTTAAAAAAAAATAACAAAAAAAATCCCCCCAAATACATATTAAACTATTTCCTTTATTTTAAACTTTAACTATTTTAACTATTTGAAACTTTATCCTTTATTTTAAACTATATGTTGTATTTTCAGGAGTGGCTTGTCTTTCTTTTCAAAAATCTATTCCAACCTATATTTTAATGCTTATCTGAGATTACCTTGTTAGCAAGGCCCACTTCAGAGCAGGTTTGGGTACATGCAGATAGTAGTTTACTTATTCCTTGATTATGGCATTTGCCATAGTTTATATTATAGTTTAATTTTCATTACCTCCTTCCATGCCTGACTCTTAACTCAATTATAAATACTTAGAGGGCAGGAGGTACCAGGCCTAAATCTAATATTTAATCTTGAAAAGTAGAATAGAAACATTCATGTAGTAAACTATCACTAAGTGCTGGTAGAATTAATAGTGGTTAGAAAGGAATGAGAAGATGGGTGCATGGCTCTGGTTTTTATCAGGTCCTCATGAAGAATGAACTATTGACATAAGAACTGATCCCCAGTTCCTTCAGCTGGTTGTATATAATCTTTCTTAGTGACACAAATTCAACTTGAATTGTGCTGCTTGATAAAGCACATAATGTGTTCTGTAGAGATGGAAAATGCTGCTTTTGATATAGAAACTCAGCACAGATTAAAAGCTCCAATCCAGATACCAAGTCAAACATTGACGACCTCAAGGCTTTTGGCTTTGGTCTAACGTTTCTGCCTCAAATGGAGTTATTTCCAGTTTATTTCATGATCTTCATTTGGATTACTCAGAAGCAGAGTCTGAAACAAGAATCCAGGTATGGTGGTAATTAATTTATTTGGCAGGTGATCCTATGAAGCACATTGATAAGGACCGAGGAAGTAAGACAGGGAAGGGAAGGAAACCAACAGAAGGTGTTTTAAACCAGGTACCACTGTGGGTCCTGAGGGCTCCATCCTGCTGGAGAACCCTTAATGAGCCAGGAGGCAAAGAGCTGGGGTTTTCCCATCAAGTCTGGTCCATCCCTAGCTGAGGGTAGCTACCAGAACTTGAGCTCCAGGGCTCATCTAGCCAATCCCATGCATAAGACACACATGCACCTCAGAGAAGAAAAGCCTTTACATAGAGGGCTACAAGTTCTTGCATTGAACGCCACAGTTTCTATACGCATGTAAGTGGCAAGGAGAAATGGAAAGGCTACTGACAGTATCTTCTATAAAGACGGAAGATTATGTATATATATTAAACATTCAGCATGATGTATCATACATGCATGTGTCTGTCTATGTGTTTATGTGTAGAAATAGTGAGTAGGTGTGCGTTATTTTCAGCCTAAGAGCTTCGATATTGAAAAGACAATGTAAGATGAGGAATACATGTAATATCATCCTTCTCTGAATGTCCAAGACCTTTTACCGGATTCTTTGAAAATATACTTGAGAATTGCTACCTTGTGTTATTGATTCAAATAAGCATACTTAAATAAGTTTCTTTGCACATAGCCTGTACTTCTATTTAATTTTTAAATTTTGTATATCCCACAGCATATAACACAATATTTTGAATATACCATATGCTCAATATTTAGTTGCTCAGTGAAAGATATGGAAAATATAGCCTTCCTCTCTTTTAACTGCAAGGGAGGGGTTACTTCTGTGCTCTGTTGATGTTGGGCTTGGCAGTGAGACTTCCTCAGGTCACATATTGGAAAGCGTATAGCTCCCACCACTTGATTTGGCCTTTTCTATGTGACTTCCTTTGCTCAATGGGATGTTAGTACATGTGCTTAACACATGCTTCATGGTTCAGGTTCGTCTCTTGCAATTCTACATGAAAAGAACCCTTCCTCAGGTAATTACTGGTTTAAGGAAAATGAGAAACTCCACTCTGCAGCTTTCAGCCAAGTCCAAAGTCAATCCTTGATCAGCCTACCTCACCGATGCATAACTAGAATAAATAATTGGTTTAAACACTGATTTTGGGGATTTTGTTACACAGCATTATTGTGGTGATAGCTAACTGATACAGAGAGGAAGCAAGCAAATCCTTTAAGTATTGGAGCAGGACAATATTGGTTATAACAGAGTTACTTTTGATAGAATATAAGACCTTCAAATACAGAAGTTATTTTAATATGCTAATATTCTCCCCCAAAATAATTGATTCAAACCTTTGTAAATGTACAAAGTAATAAAAATGAGGTTAGAGAAGTAGTGAAAAACAACACAAAGTAGAATTCCTTCTTTAATTGTAACAAAGGTTAAATAACACACATAGCATATACAAAAAAATACAACATGAAATATTTTATTCAAGCCTAGTTTTTCAAATCTCAAGTCCCATTGTATAATTATAGATCTGATTTTATAATACAGAGATCTTTGCTAATCACCTTTTTTAATCCTGTCCCCATTTAACTTTTCCTATCATTATATATAACCCTATATATAATTTGTTAGCACTCGTTATATCCCAAAGTTCTCTTATTTGTTTGTTTGTTTATTATCTGTGTCTTCCACTAGAATGTAGTAGCCTTACTAAGAATGAAGTCTTGTCTGTTTTTCTTATCTTTGTGTTCCAGCATCTAAAAAATGGCATCTGGTACATGGTAGGTAGACAATAAATAGCTTTTTAAAAAATTGATATCTAATAGCTACCAAAAATAGATACTACTTTCCATATATTACTCTGAAGGCATTTTTGCTAACTTCTAGTTTTGAATTTCTGCTCTTCAATTTAGTGAAAGCATCAGCCTTTATAAGAAGGTATTGCTGGATGCTTGGTTGAATAGTTCAAGCTGCATTACATTGATGTTTTGAACAGAGGGGTTTTTCTTGTGTTTGTTGTTGTTGTTGTTGTTTTGTTTGTATTTTGTTTTTGCTTAGATTCTAGTGAGATGTGTGCACTGGTTTCAGGTACCTGTCCTTCGTCTTGTTGGAACTACACCCATATGATGGGGGAAATTACCCACAAGCACACTTAGCCTTTATTGGGTTTTTCTGATCTTGTTATTCATATTCTCTGGCAGCTGGCTCCAAAACAAGCAAGGGAGCACTACATTCCAAATTGCATTTTTAAAATGTGAATATTGTTCTTGTTACTTAATGTTTTATGCATTGTTTGCAAATAGGAAATACGGTCCCCTCATATTTTATGGATTTGCTTTGGAAAATGATTTCAAAGAAAGTTCAACGTTAGGAGCATAGAACTTAGCTCAAGCATTTTTGAATGCCTCATTTTTCCCCCCATGCCATCTATTTTCTTAATAGAGAGGATAAGTTAAAGTTATACTTTACCCTTTGGCCTCATTACTATAAACTGGTAGTTTATAGTAAATAAATAAAGTGTTACCCATAACTGAAAATGGCACTTTTAGCTTAGTCACATTATTGGTAGAAATTTTGATCAACTTGGCCCAAATCTGCAATTATTTGACAATGTGTAATTTTTGTCCAAGATTCCTTTCACATGTCAGCATGTAGGCAAAATTTGCCTTGACATATTTTGAAAAAAGAAATATTGTACCTCTGAATTCAGGGATCATACAGTGCTTTTTCCAGTTTATCAGTAAGTACGTATTTATTAAGTATACAAAATAAACAGTTTTCTTTTTCTTTTTGTTTATGTTACTGAAATCTTGCTACATCTTTTCAGTAATAGCTCATCTTTCCATAATAGGTTAGTTCTATTGCTATAGGTTTTGAATGAAAGCTGAAAGTGTATCTTTCTCTTTCCACCATATCTTATGTTGTCCCCACTCTGCCTGTCACTGTTATATTCCCCATTTTCTTTCCTTTATAACATATATTATTCTTATGATTATTATTTCTTTATTTATATTATTTATATTTATATTTACAAATATATTTAATTTATATTATTTTATTTATATTTCTCATTTATTATTATTCTTTATAACATTTATTATTTTTCTTGCTCATTTACTTGTTTGCCTTTTTTTGTTATCTATATTTGCATTAGAATATAATATCACAAAAGCAAGAATGTATCTATATTTTCTTCTTTGTGTTTGCAACATTGTGTTAGCAAACTAACACCCAATAAAATGTGTAGAATTCTTACAACTCAATCATAAAAAGAAAAATAAATGCAATTTAAAATGGGCAAAAGATTTGAATAGACAGCTCTCCAAAAGACATACAAATGGCCAATAAGGACATGAAAAGATGCTCAAGATCACTAATAATTAAAGAAATGCAAGTCAAAACCATCATATGATACCACTTCGCATATACTAGAATGGCTATAATCAAAAGAGAAGTTAATAACAAGTGTTGAACAGGGTATGAATAAATTATAATCCTCTACATTGTTGGTAGAAATGTAAGAGAGTGCAGCCATTTTGAAAAACATTTTTTCAGTTCTTTAAAACATTAATTATAGAATTAGCAGATGACATAGTATTTACACTCTTAGGCATATATTCAAGAACACTGAAAATATGTATCTGCACAAAAACTTGTACATGAATGTTCACAGCAGCATTATTCATAATGCCAAAAAGTCAAACAACTGGTGTCCATTAGTTGATGAGTGGGTAAACAAAATATAATATATCCATAGGATAGAATATTATTTGGCCATAGAAAGGAAAGAAGGACAGATACATAGTACAACATGGCTGACACTTGAGCACATAAAAGCAGCCAGACACAAAAATGTCACATATTGTATAATTCCATTCATAAAAAATGTCTAGAATAGGTAAATCCATAAATACAGAAGGTAAATTAGTAAGTGCCAGAGGCTAGGGGGAATGGAAGAAGGGGAACCACTATGAAAAAGTATGGTAGCTTTTCTACAGATGATGAAAATGTTCTGGAATTAGAGAGTGATGATGACTGCATAACTTTGTGAAGTATTCTAAACAATACTGAATTGTATACTTCAAAAATAATGAATTATGAGGTATCAATTACATCTCAATAATGAAAAATGTAAATAAAGTCAATAATAAGAAGAACTGTAAGAAGAATGCTTGTATTCTAGGTATCATGCTAAAGGCATTACGGACAACATTGTTACTGTTACACAATTCAGTAAGGAAGATTATTATTACTGCACATATTTTGTAGAAATTATAAGTTAGAAAGATTAAATAACTTGTCCAAGGCCACAGAGCTAAGCAATGGTGGTACAGGAAATCCTGAGAATTAAACTTAAATAGCACATCTGGTTCCTAAAATCGGGTTAATGCATCTGCTGGAATACTACAGCTGGAGTCATCATATTTATTGGAATATGTGCTTAGATTTTGCCTCAACTTTCCTGGAAATAGTATTTCTTTGAACTTTTTTGGGCTCATGAGGATAGTAAATATTTATAGAGTGATTGACAACTACAAACAGCATAAAATAGCTCAGTATATTTAGACCATGGTTTTTGAGGCAAACAGAAATTAGTTTAAAACATTTCGAAGATTTTCATGGAAGATTGGAGGAATGGAATAAAATGGTGAATTTGGGGAAATAAAATCTAGACAATTTTAATAGCCATTTTCATTTTTATATTCAGGAATGTATTTACCTTGGTAGAAACCACGAGACTCTGATTCCACTGCATTGGTCTTACAACCAATTAACTGAACGACCAGTGCATGGGTCACTCAGCCTCTGGGCTTTGGTTTCTTGCTTCCTACCATAAAGGAGATAACGAAAAAAATCCCATTGTTGAGAGAGTTCTATCACTCTATGGTTGTAGGAACTGTGAACCTTAGAACAATAAATACACCTGCGTTCCTTTTATATCTTTAGTTTCAGCAAAGAATCTGGCCTGAAGGTCCTCTCTGAGGTTCTCTTATAGCTTTTTCATGATCTTCAGGAAACCAGCAGAATGTCCCAAATGTCAATCCCTTGCCCTGCAAGCTGCGTGAACCTGAGAAAGTGCCCACAAGGAGCTCAGACTCATGCCTAGAGAAGCCAATGCTCTGAAACACAGTAGATGAAGTAATAATCCTGGGTATCATTCTGGATCTTTCCTCATTCCCAGAATTTAATGGTAAGAGAATCTCTGAAGAGATGGAAACACAAATGTCTCATATAGGAGAGAGACAAAATTGAAATGTAGAGATTGAAAGTGATAAGGATATTTGCATAGAGAATTCATGGCTTTTCAGAAGGGGAAGAATCAATAGTCCCCCACCTTATCCCTTTAAATTCAGAATGTGATTGGACAGGGAAAAAATGGGCATGACAGAAACCCCAGATTCAATGAATGGAATGATTCACCCATGATAAAAGTATTAGGAGATTGCAAATCCAGGTATAATTTGAGGACAGCTAGTATTCCTCCCAGTTCCCTTCAGGTCCCTCTCACCCTTTCTGTATTCCCATCCCTCATTCTATGGGCTGTTGCCTAAGCCTCACATTTGCAGACACCTGCAGGACTGTCCTTTGGCTACTGAAGCTTCTCTGCCCACATCACCGGCACAGATCAGGAAGTGTCTGGCAGTTGACAACCCCTGGAATAGACCTTGGACAACAAGTAGGAGAGCCCAACTCTTTTGCCTTGAGTGAAGGAAAATTCTGAGACATAACTTACACTCCATAGCCCTCTGTAGGATTAGACTAAAACTGAGGCTTTTCCTGAAGCTGCATCCTTGCTTGTCTTCTTCCTTCTTCCCTGCTCTGCTCCCTTATACTTTTTCCCTAGATGCACTTTTAAAATAAATTGTTTTCACAGGAATCATCAACTCAGAGTCAGCTTCTGGGAACTTGACCTAGGACATTGGTGCTATATAAAAATAGTGGCTCTGGCCCCCTAAGATGGCAGAGAATGGGGACTCTTCTGTCCTAGTTTATGGGGGAAAACTGACATCCTAAGGAAGAAACAACGTGATGGGGTCTATATAAATTTAATGTTGGAAGTTCATGACAATTCTTTTGGGTATGTTCTTCGCTGAGCAAATTACCACTGGGGTTTGTAAAAGACTAAGAAAAAAAAATGTAATTGTAGCATCAGCAGGGGTTTGCACAATGGTTGTAATAGAGCAAGTACTTAACATTGCTTTGGACACAACAGGGGAATCACACAAATTAACAGTAGCTGCACCACAGAGGCAGGATAATCTTTCTTGACTAGGTTTCACCTGCCATCCCCAGGCCTCTGGGACTGGAGGTAACACTAGTAGCATTACTGATCCTCTTAGACTAGAAGATACAACTACTTATAATGGTACCATAGTCTTTCAAATTCAAATCCAAACATGAGAATGTTCCCTAAAGATTCTTGGGTATTATCAGCGAATGGAGACTGTAGCAACAAGTATCAGGCTTTCCATGACTGAGAGTGAGTTGGGGCTGAGACATTTGCATTGTCAGTCATACTTCAAACAGCAAAGCAGGGAACACAGTAACCAGTCAACTAATCACAAATCCATGCCAACACTGACTGGAGGACTCTATCCACCATCCCCCCCCCCCCATTTTTCCACCTTTGTTTCTTCAGGAGGTCAGTTCATCATAATAGATCTGGACCAGTATAGCCATCTCCACCAACCTCTCTGCCTTTAGTTTTGCTCCCTCCCAACCTGTTTTCCATACTGGAGGTATAATAATCTCCTTATAACACTCTTAAGATCCTTCAATACCTTAGGACTCTCCCATGTCTCTCAATTATCTTCGGCATAAAGTTGAAACTCCATAGGATGGATCTGAAACCCTTTCATAATCTGAACTCTCCAGGGACACCTCATATTCTCTCCTCCTGGCATGTTCTTCCTCACCCATTCTTCACACAGCTCTCTCTCTACTTTGGCTCATCCTCCCTGCTGACTTGAACAGTCCCCCATACCTTTGTCCCAGTTCCTGCCATATAATTTTAACTTGCCTCCCCTCCTTCTTCACAGGCAGAATCTTGTATCTATCCACATTCTCTAGCAGGCACTCTAGGATTTACTTCCACTTTTGGATTCTCTACATCATTTTGGTGTTGACATCCACATCACAGGGCAGATGAGAGAGGACAGGTTTGAGGTGAGTGTTTCTCCTAACTCACACTGCTCAGGAGGCCATTCAGGATGAGAGCAACTGCTTTGTACACATATTTTTCTGGCTTTTACAATAGGTCACTACCCATTCTAAGTGATTGCAAGGAATGGACCAAACTTGCCCCATGCCACAGCTTCCTTCCATCAACCGCAGACATATGTTTATATACTAGTGGAGTTGTGCCAAGGCTGAGCAGTGACTTTTTTTGCTTCCTGCTCCAACCCCCCTTGCAAAAACACCTCCCAGTTCCTTGAACCCTTAGAGTTTCCATTACCTTCATTGGTTGTTTTTTTCAATGATTATGGGATTGAGGAGAGTGATTTGCCTGTAGCTAGTGGGGCACAGAAAAACCCATGCATATTAAAGACCTCCAAGATGTCTGCCTTACTTCTTTCGTTTCCCTAGTTCTTTTCTGCAGTATCGATTCTACCTTTATCCTTTTCACAAAGCCTTGCAATAACCTGGCTCCCTTCACCACTGGCTCTGGCTTTGTGGGGGGATTTATTATGAACTCTGGTTTAGAGACTTTAAATAGTCTATAATCTTGGCCAGGCTCAAGCTCAGCCAGTACTGAAAGCCCGCTAAATGAAGCGTGACAAACGCACGCTCATTTAGTGGTGACTGGTGACAGCTGGGACGATGATGTATCTATCCCAACAGCAGAAGCAGGACATTTATTCAGTAATAGCCTTCATCTTCTCTCTCCTCTCAACCTCACAAAATCCCACTTCTCTGAGACAATTATTGGAGTAGGGGAACTTAAATCCCCATATTTCCAGAACCACCTACATAAAACCATCTTCAGGCATGGATATGACAAAGCCAGGGATGCAAGTTGGTGTCTTTGTTTCCCTGCCTGACAGAGCAAGGCAGCAGAACTGAGGTAGGACCCAGGGGAGCCCATTATCCCAGCCTGAAATGGCACAAAAATCTTAGCATCCCACGCCTCCCAAGTTCATTATGGAAAAGATGAAAAACAGCATCTTTAGAAATGATTTTTTTTAATTGGCCTAATGAAATCATGTACCCTCTCCCACCTTCGGGTTGGCTTGCTAATGATTCCTGCTTACATTTGCCCTTGAAAATTGAAAAGATTTGTTGTTAAAATACAAGAAAAAAACCCTCCAAAAGTTAAATCAGGATACTCCGGTTCCCCCTTGCCCAGCAGTATGTACTGGTATCTCTTTGTGGTTTTAGTTTGCATTTCCCTAATGACTAATGATATTGAGTATCTTTTCATGTGCTTGTTGGTCATTTGCATATCTTCTTTAGTGAAATCTCTATTTAAATTTTGCCCATATTTTATTAGGTTGTGTGCCTTCTTGTGAGTTGCAAGGGGTTTTTATGCATTCCGGATACAAGTCCTTTGTCTGATAATGTGTGTTGGAAGGAATTCTTCACTCTGTGGCTTGCCTTTAAGTTTTCTTGAATGTCTTTTAAAGAGGTTTTTTGGGGGAAAAAATTGATGCAGTCCAATTTATCCACTTTTTCTTTAATGGTTCATGATTTTTAGGCTGGAAGCAATCTTTGCTCAGCCAAAAATCACAAAGATCATTACCTGTTTTATTCTCAAAGTTTTATTATTTTAAGTTTGCCTTTATGACAATGATTTATTTTGTTTAATTTTTTATTTTTTATAAACATATATTTTTATCCCCAGGGGTACAGGTCTGTGAATCACCAGGTTTACACACTTCACAGCACTCACCAAAGCATATACCCTCCCCAATGTCCATAATCCCACCCCCTTCTCCCAAACCCCCTCCCCCCAGCAACCCTCAGTTTGTTTTGTGAGATTAAGAGTCACTTATGGTTTGTCTTCCTCCCAATCCCATCTTGTTTCATTGATTCTTCTCCTACCCACTTAAGCCCCCATGTTGCATCACCACTTCCTCATATCAGGGAGATCATATGATAGTTGTCTTTCTCTGCTTGACTTATTTCACTAAGCATGATACGCTCTAGTTCCATCCATGTTGTCGCAAATGGCAAGATTTCATTTCTTTTGATGGCTGCATAGTATTCCATTGTGTATATATACCACATCTTCTTGATCCATTCATCTGTTGATGGACATCTAGGTTCTTTCCATAGTTTGGCTATTGTGGACATTGCTGCTATAAACACTCGGGTGCATGTGCCCCTTTGGATCACTACGTTTGTATCTTTAGGGTAAATACCCAGTAGTGTAATTGCTGGGTCATAGGGCAGTTCTATTTTCAACATTTTGAGGAACCTCCATGCTGTTTTCCAGAGTGGCTGCACCAGCTTACATTCCCACCAACAGTGTAGGAGGGTTCCCCTTTCTCTGCATCCTCGCCAGCATCTGTCATTTCCTGACTTGTTGATTTTAGCCATTCTGACTGGTGTGAGGTAATATCTCATTGTGGTTTTGATTTGTATTTCCCTGATGCCGAGTGATATGGAGCACTTTTTCATGTGTCTGTTGGCCATTTGGATGTCTTCTTTGCAGAAATGTCTGTTCATGTCCTCTGCCCATTTCTTGATTGGATTATGAATTTCCTTTGCCCATTTAATTGTGTTAGTAATTTTGTCATAAACCAACTGACCATATAGATGTGATTTATATTCTTTTCCACTCCATCCCACATTTTCACTAATACCAATGTGTCTTATTCACTGACATTTGTAATATAGCTAGGCTAGATTTTGAAACTTCCCTTGACATCATGATTGCTCTCCTTGGCCATATAGATCTCTATATCTATATATCTGTCCTGATATTTTCACTGTGTTTCCTAACTCCGTCCAGTCCTATGCCAGGGTCTATGATCTCCCTGCCTCAAATATCAAAATGTGAGTTTCTACTAATCCATTCCCTGAGAGCCCTGTTATATAGCCCTGCTATATACGAGGGGTAAGATTATCTGTAATTATGCCTGATAATGACTTTTCCCTCTCTGCTGACACACTTACATTTCCCAGTTTAGGACCATTAAAAGTTATTGTCTTAATGCAAAGATTTCTCTTTCTTGATGGTAACTTCATACAACATAATAGGTTTCCAATAATAAAGACCAAGCTTTGAAATTAAGTGTGCCATTTGGTGTCCCTTACGTCAATGTTATTCAAATGATGATATTTACACCACTGGTGATGTGAGGGGCTTTCAGATTATCCCTATATATTGTTTAAAAAATACATACATATATATGACTAGGTTTTAAGGATGTAGCAACCCCCAAATACAGTTTCTTACAGTATTGCTTAACAAAAGTGTGATTGATTTATAAGAAATAGTTAATGTAAAGAAAAATACTGATCAGATGATTTCATAATAATTATATATATATATATATATATTATATATATATATATATAATATATATATATATATATAATATATCATATATATACCAAAATGAGTGAATGGTATTGGCCTCACAGAACAGAGAAAACTGGCCAGATATCTTCTTGGAGTTCTGTACCTACTTCATTGTTTTTCCTTCCCTGTCTGGTCATAGGTAAGAGTCAATGGACCCTTCAAAGAGCTACTGTCCACAATGCAGTATTAGGTACTCTTTTTTGTGTCATACCTAATGTGTATCTCCTTACCTTTATTTTGTCTTTTTCTAGCCCAGTTCTGATAGGGTAAACATTACCACCTCTTTTACGGTGTAAGCCAACCCACTCACTCCCTCTGCTTCTTTTCTACCCTATACACAGCACACTAGTTTGCCATTCATGAAAACTCTTCCTGGGTCATTAAATTATATGGAAAGAGGGTTCCCCCATGCAGAGTGCTTTTAAAGTTAAACGAAAAGCTCCATTAAATGCCCTCTTATCTTTGTAAGCTTGAGGCAGAAAGGGTTCTTTTTTACTCATTATAGCAATTATTTTCTTCTGCCCTTAAATATATCTGGAGATTTCAAATCATGAAAGCAATTTAGCTATCAAAACTGCCATAATATAAAAATAATTTAAAACCAAGCCAAATCAACTAAAAAATGATGAATAAAACTACTTAAAAAAGTCTGTTACCATGCTCTAGTCCAAGCAATTTTTATTTCCCTAAAAAGACTGATCTTCTACATCATTAAATTTTTATTCCCATCACTCCTGGGTTGTTTGACCTACGGGAATCTTTCATTGCCTCATATTATACTTTTTAAATTTTCAAAAATTGTACATGGAGTGTAACGTGCATGCAATAAAACGCACAAACTTTAGGTGTACCACCTGATGAAATGTTCCAAATGCCTACTCTTGGGCAAGCATCACACACTTAAAGACATAGAAAATTCCCAGCAGCCTGAAATGCTTGCTCTTGTCCTCTCCCACTCAATACCCTCCACAAAATACTGGTCGGTCTGGCAGCTATTACCCCAGATTCATTTGCTTCTCTTTCTGATTCATATAAATGGGTTAATGCCATCAATACATTTCCACAGATAGCTTAATTTCTTGAATGTTATGTCTCTGAATGCAATACATACTTCTGCCTAGATGCGCTGTTATTTTCCATTACTATTTAATATTTCATTGGTGAATGTATTGTTATATGATTATCCACAGTACTGATGAGTGTTAGGGTCATTTTTGACCCTATAATTGTTGGCAATTATAAATTGTATTGAAATGAGCACTCATTTACATATATCTTGGTGGACATGTGTACTCATCTCTATTAGGTATATACAGGAGTGGTACAGAGAAAACAAATGTTTAATGTTAATCGGTACTGTCAATTAGTTTTCCAAAATGGTTGATTGTGGTAATGGTGGCAGAACTGTGTGAAAATAATTTTAAAACACCGAATCATATAGTTTAAATGGTAGATTGTATGCTATGTAGATTACACCTTGATAAAAATTGGCTTCCATTACATTTCTATTGGGCAACATTGTTTGTTTGTTTTTATTTTGCTTTTTACTTATCTCACTTATGATTGATTTTTTGTGTGTGAGTATAGAGTTAGTAATCAAAGTAACTGTTTTTTACATGGATTGTGAACAGACACAGAACCACTATAGAACAGATAGCCACTTTCCCACCTCACTGCAGTGGCACTTTTATTGAAAGATGATAGTTTTTGGCTATTGTGCATCTGTTCCATAATACTCTCACATAATATCCTCTTCTTAAAGAGTGTCTTATATTTCCAATAATGAAAAATAGTGCATGAATGTATCATAAAATTTCAAAAAAAGATATGAAGAAAAAGTAAATATTATAGGTAAGCCCACTCAGATATCATATTGAGATATTTTATTTATTTCTACCTTTTTTCTGATATTTCTTTGTATCGACAGATAGAACTGAGATGTGATGTAAAATGTCTTACATTCTTTTCCCACTTAATTTAATATTTTATGTATTTTCCTAGATCATTATATATTCTTTGAAAACTCTTAATGAGTATAGGTTCATATAAAATATATGTTAATCTGTTTTCTCATTATGAATATATAGAATAATATTTTTTTTAATCAAGGAATAAACTTAATCAAAGAAGTGAAAGACCTGTGCTCTGAAAACTACAAAACATTGATGAAAGAAATGAAGAGGACACAAAAACTGAAAAGACATTCTATGCTCATAGATTGAAAGAACAAATACTGTTAAAATGTTTATACTACCCAAAGCCATCTACAGATTTAACTCAATTCCTATCAAAATACTAACAGCATTTTTCACAGAACTAGAACAAATAATCTCAAAATTTGTATGGAACCACAAAAGACTCTAGATAGCCAAACCAATCTTGAAAAAGAAACAAAACTGGAGGTCTCACAATTCCAGACTTCAAGTTATATTTCAAAACTGTAGTAATCAAAACTGTATGATACTGGCATAAGAATAGACACATGGTGGAATAGAAACGAAAATCCAGAAATAAACCCAAAAGTATATGGTCAATTAATCTTCAACAAAGGAGGAAACACTATGCAATGGAAAAAGGACAGTCTCTTTAGCAGAAAGTGTTGGGAAAATTTACAGCTGCATTCAAAAGAATGAAACTGGACCACTTTCTTACAACATACACAAAAATAATTTTGAAATGGGTTAGAGACCTAGATGTGAGACCTGAAACCATAAGAATCCTTGAAAAGAACACAGGCAGTAATTTCTCTGACATTGGCTGTAGCAACAATTTTCTATATGTCTCCTCTGGCAAGGGAAATAAAAGCAAAAATGAACTATTGGGACTACATCAGAATAAAAGACTTCTGCATAACAAAGAAAACAATCTACAAAACTAGAAGGCAACCTATTGAATGGGAGAAGATACTTGCAAATGACAATTCTGGTAAAGGGTTAGTATCCAAAATATATAAAGAACTGGTATAACTCAACACCCCAAAAAGAAATAACCCAATTTAAAAATGTGCAGGGGGCACTTGGGTGGTTCAGTGGGTTAAAGCCTCTGCCTTCATCTCAGGTCATGATCCTTGGGTCCTGGGATTGAGCCCCTCAATCCCAGGACCCAAGGGATTCCACTTCTCTCTCTGCCTGCCTCTCTGCCTACTTGTGATCTCTGCCTGTCAAATAAATAAATAAAATCTTAAAAAAATAAATGGGCAGAAGACATGAACAGACATTTCTCCAAAGAAGACATGCAGATGGCCAATAGACACATG
Organism: Mustela lutreola; assembly: GCF_030435805.1. Classification (NCBI taxonomy): domain Eukaryota; kingdom Metazoa; phylum Chordata; class Mammalia; order Carnivora; family Mustelidae; genus Mustela; species Mustela lutreola. The sequence goes on along the minus strand of NC_081298.1, from coordinate 37,762,117 downwards.
AAAAGATGCTCAACATCACTCATCTTCAGGGAAATGCAAATCAAAACACATTGAAGTATCACCTCACACCTGTCAGAATGGCTAAAATCTTAAAAATAAATAAATAAATAAATAAATAAATAAATAAATAAAATAAGAGACAACAGGTAGGTAAGGATGTGGAGAAAAAGGAACTGTCATGTGTTGTTGGTGGGAAGGTAAATTGGTGCAGCCACTCTGGAAAACAGTATGGAGTTTTCTCAAAAAGCTAAAAATAGAACTACCCTATGATTCAGTAATTGCACTACTAGTATTTACCCCCCAAATATAAAAACCCTAATACAAAGGGATACCTGGACCCCTATGTTTACTGCAGCATTATTTACAGTAGCCAAATCTCAGAAGCAGCCAATGTGTCCATCAATAGAAGAATGGTAAAAATAATGTGGACTATATATGTAATGGAATATTACTCAGCCATAAAAAAGAATGGCATTTTGCCATTTGCAACAGTATGGTTGAAGCTAGAGAACATAATGCTAAGTAAAATAAGTCAGAGAAAGACAAATACTATATGATTCACTCATATGTGGAATTTAAGAAATGAACAAAGGAGAAAGAGAGAGAGGCAAATCAAGACACAGACTCTTCATTATAGAAAATAATCTAATGATTACTAAAGAGGAGATCAGTGGTGGGGATGGGTGAAATAGGTGAAGGAAATTAAGAGTACACTTATGATGAGCACTGAATTAATGTACAGAATTGCTGAATCACTGTATTTTACATCTGAAACTAATATAACAGTGTATGTTAACTACTAGAATTAAAATTAAAAACAGTAATAGGGGTACCTGGATGACTCAGTGAGTTAAGCATCTGACTCTTGATTTCAGCTCAGGTCATAATCTCAGGAATGTGAGATCAAGTCCATGTTGGGTCTGTGCTCAGCAGGGAGTCTGGTTCTCTCCTTCCTCTGCCCTTCTCCCAGCTCACACACTCTCTCCTCTCTCTAGCATAAATAAATAAATAAATAAATCTTTTAAAAAATCTTAATAACAAAAAAGTAATATTTTTAAAGAAACAACATTGTGAGAAACATCTACACACCAAATTTTTAATTTGGGGAAAATTTCAGTCATTATTGTTTCACATATTTCTTCCGTTCCTTTCTCTCTTCTGTTTCTTGTGTTCTCATTATGCAGATGTTAACACCTTTTACAAACTGTCCTACAGGCCTTACATATTCTGTTCTATTTTTCTCAGTCTCTGTTCTCTGCTTTTCAGTTTTAAATGATTCTATCGAGATTTCCTCAAGCTCAGAGGTTCTTTCCTCAGCTGTGTCTAGTCTACTAATGAGCTCACAAACACATTCTTCATTTTTGTTTCCGTGTTTTTGGTTCTTTTTTTAGGATTTGCATCTCTCTGCTTATATTGTCCATCTGTCCTTGTGCTCTGTCTACTTTATACATAAGAGTCTTTAGCATATTAATCATAGTTTTTTTTAAATCCCGATGTGATCCCTGCAATATCCCTGCCATGTCTAGTTTTCATGCTCACTCAGTCTCTTCAAATTGCTTCTTTTGTTGTTGTTTTTGCTTTTTGAAATGTCTTATAACTTTTTCCTGACGACCAGACATGTTGTACCTGGTAAAGGAAATTACTGTAAACAGGCCTTTGGTGATGCGGTGGTGAGCTGTGGGGGGAGGTGAACCATTCTGAGGTGAACCACAGAACCAGCAGTCCTGTGACTAAGTCTCAGTCTTTTAGTAAGACTATGCCCCTGGACTGGGAACATTACAGGTGTTTATCAGATATTATTCTCCCCTCTCAGGTGGGCCAGGATGGCTGGAGTTGGATATTTCCCTGCCCCCCATTCAGTTAGTCTCTGATAAAATCCCAACAGATTAGGCTCTGTTTAATCAGCTTCTCAGGAAAGCAGGCCTTGTTAAGAATTTCAGAGTGTTCTAGTGCATTATACAATGACTCCTCTTTCCTCTCCCTCTGCCAAAAGCATGAGGAGATTTTTCTCCAATATTTATTTTAAGAACCTGATTAATCTCCCACAGGTAAATCTCACAAAACTGTGGCACTTTCCCCACATCAAGACTGGGTCTCTCTGGAATGTTCAACTCTCAGAGTTGTCTACACTGAGCCTTCAGCAATTACTCAATTACTGTTCAGGTTTTTCCTATCCAGGCACTGGTTCCCATGGAGGTTTATACTCCTGAGTCTTCATGCTGATAAGCTGTGACTCCTTGTAGCAACCTGTCTGTCTCTCCAGTCCTGTGGACAGCAGTTTGCACTGTACCCTCCCTCCCCTCTTAGATTCTCTTAGGGATCCAAGAAGAGTTGTTGATTATACAGTTTGTTCAACTTTTTACTTGCTTTTCAGATAGAGTGGCAACTTCTAAGCTCCCAACATGAGGAGTTGAGAACCAAAATTTGGTATTTACTTTTTCAAATCTTTATATCTTTATAACCAAATGTTAATAAAATGACATTTACACTTGACCAGCATTGTGGATAGGTCAATTCAATGATGACTCAACAAAATGAAACCCTCATTTAAAATGGATGCACAATATTTATAGAAAGGAAGGAAGCTCATAAAATTGAAGAATATTCATTTTCAGACACTGCATCTAATCCTTACCACATATGATTTTGGTAATCTCCACTAAGTTTCCTAACCTCTCAGATGGGCAGTCTCTCAAGTGCAAAATATCAATAACCTTTATTCCCTCTGTCATTATAAAGATAAAATGAGATCACATATGGAAAACCCCTGACAAAATTGGACATGTTATGAAAGTTCAATAAATGGAAACTATTATTTCTCATAGACTAATTTCTATTGTTGGACTTTCAGATTATTTTTTGTTTTTCTTTTCTAGCAATAACTGAAATACATAATCTGTCATCTATTTTCATAGATGAGTATTTTTGCAGGCTGAAGTTCCTGAAGTTGTGGATTATGAGTATTTTTAAAACTCAGACAAATGTTGCCAAATTGCATTTTAGATAAGTTATATCAGTTTATCTTCCAACATCAGATTGTGAGGCGACCAGCTCAATACTCCTTTAGAAGATTAAAGAGAGAAAGAAAAGTTGACTTGAATTTGAATTTCTTTGATTACTAGAGAATCTGCACTATTTATTTTTAATGTATTGATGTATTGGTCAGTGATATTTCACCTTTTGTTTTTGTTCTTTGTCCTTTTTCTTTGAGTATTATTTTATACATATATATAAAGTCTTTGACCATTGTGGTTTCCAGTTTGTATTTTTAAGTCAAATATCATTTACTTTAATTTTCATAATATTAGAAGGATGATTTTATACATAAGTAATGCAAATATTATATAAGCATTATAAGAAATCAGACAACCCCAAAATACACAAGAAAACATTTTCAAAATTACTCCATATCTTACCACTCAAAAATAATCATTGTCAACACTTAAGGACTAATATTTTAGGGATGTCTATGTAAATATATCCATCTAAATAATAAATGATAAACAAATAAATGTAAGTTATTTTGGGAAGATGGTTATCACACTATAATGCTACACTTACTTAGACTTTTAATTAAAAATTAGGTACACTTAACCAAAGGTAGGCAGCAAAACCTGCATTGAAATTAAGAAATACTGAGCTTCAGATATATGTTGCTTCACCACCTGACTTTAATTGCCAAAAGAGCAATCTGAAATCAATATATTAGATTAGACATACTTTACGATGTTAGAGTATTTTCTTAACCTTATGTTTCAAATTTAGACAAGTTCTATTGACTTCCTATTCTGAAAAATAAGGAAACTAGTATATCTTCTTCAAACTCCCCTCCCAATCTTTGGTATTTACATATTATAAACAGATATTTAACATTTATATGCTTACTTTGTCAAAAGTTCCTTGATTAATATAATGGTTATTCCTTGATCTTAATTTTTAAGTTTGGGGGATTCGATACCTATTGCTCTTCCTTTTACCATGATTTCTTTTTTCTCTCCTCATTCCTGATTTTAAACTTGGATTTATTCCTGATAGACCTAATATTTTTCCATAAGCTGAGCTTATTATTCTGATCTCTAATACTGCATGCTTAAATATATCTCTGTATTGCCATTATAGTTAAGTAAAATATACCTGGGTACAAATTCTTGAAGCTATATATTTATCCCTTAGAACTCTGTTCTCTATATTTCAATACTGAATGCTGTGGTGGGAAAAATCTCAGGCTAGTCTTCAATTGCCTTCTGTGCTCATGTGATTTCCATTTCTACACTTAACATCTATGGTTGAACCTCAACTCCAAAGGAGATTCTTTGTCTCTTTTTTAAACGCTCTGTGGTTCTGGATCATATCACCATAGCCAATGGATATTTAGATGAGCCTTTAGACAGATGATGCTTAGAATGCAGGACTTCTATATTGGACTCCAGAGAACACTATGATGGTAAGTGCCAGAGACTATTTATGCTGCCTTCCCTCTTCCTCAAGACATTGTAGTACTGAGAAGGATTGCTTTACAATATTTTCCTCATGTTTCCTTGAAGAAACAAGGTTTTCTCTACTTTTCAGATATTTTCTTTTTCCTAATTGGGGTCAAGGAGCAATGGGTGGAGAAAACGCATTCAACTGTAATAATGTTAAGAGGTGAGAATGAATATTTTACCATGTCTAATTTATATTTTTCTGTGTGAGAATTCAAACAGCAAACATAAAATTATTTAACTATTATATAAAATTTCGTGCCTTATACATCAACATACAGTGTATGTTTAAATATAAATACTAACATAGAGGGTAGTGAAGTAGTTAAATATAAAGTATTCAAATTTATAATCAGTATCACCTTACATGTAATCTTGTAGGATTAGATTTTTCCTGTTCCAATTTGTCTTTTCAAAATACATACATAATTAATATGTGATATATTAATAATGTATATATTACTATTATATACTGTGTGAACATATTATATGTTATATAGCAAATGCAATTGATATATAATATGTAATTAATAAATATATTAATACTATATAATTAATTAATTATATATATAATTGGTAACATTCTAATTTTGAGGTCAGCATGACCTTGATATGAAACATGAAAAAAACTTACAAACTAATATCCATCATTAACCCAAAGTATTCTTTCCAAAGTTTTAATAAATTGATTTCAAAATATATAAACCATGACCGAGTGGAGATTATCTAAGGAATACAAAATTGAATTCAAATTTGAAAAGCAATGAATAATGTACTATATTAACTATAAAAAACATGGTCATCTAAACATATAAGGAAAATCATTTGATAAAATTTGACACCCATGTATAATTAAACCTCTTAGTTTATATAGCATCAAAAATCATATTTTAGGAATAAATTTAAGTGAATGACATGTAAAACTTCACCAAAATATTGCTGTGAGAAATTAAAGGCTCTAAATAGTGTAGAGAAATAATATGTTCATGGCTTAAAAGATTCTAAATTATTGAGGTATAAATTCTCCCCAAATTGATCTATAGATTCAATGCAATCACAATTAAAATTTTAGGAATCTTTCTTGTAGAAACTGATAAGCTGACTTTAAAATCCACTGTAAAATATCTAGAATAGCAAAACAATTTGGAAAAATGATAAAATTAAAGTAATTAGGGTGCCTGTGTGGCCCAGTTAGTTACGTGTCTGACTCTTGATTGCAGCTCAAGTCATAATTTCAGGGTTCTGAGATGGAGCCCTGAGGGCTCAATGCTCAGTGGGGAGTCTGCTTGAAATTCTCTCTGCTACTCCCTCTCTCCCCCCATGCACTCTCTCTCTCTCTCAAATAACTTTTTTAAAAAGATTTTATTTATTTGACAGAGATCACAAGTAGGCAGAGAGGCAGGCAGAGAGCCCATGCAGGGCTCAATCCCAGGACCCTGGGATCATGACCTGAACCGAAGGCAGAGGCTTAACCCACTGAGCCACCCAGGCACCCCAAATAACTTCTTTTAAAAAGGAATTAAACTACATGATTTCAAGATTTACTAAGAGGTGACAGTAATTTATGTAGTGTGACTCTTTTGTATGGATAGACCAGTATAACATGGAATAAAATGGAAAGCTCAAAAATAGAACCAAGATATCTAGTCAACTTAATGGGAAAACCTTTCAACAAATGGTGCTAGAACTGACTGTCTATATAGAAAAAAGTATCTGTGACCCATACCATACACAAAAATTAACTTGAAATAAATCATAGAAGAAGGGGAAACAGATTTTTTAGAAAGGACTTAAAAATACTAACAGCAAGAGAGACAAATTCAAAAGTAAAACATAAAAACTAAAATCTTCTGCTAATCAAAAACAACACCATTATGAAAAAAATAAAAAGATAAACATTAGACTGGGAGAAAATATGTGCAACTTATATATATATATCAAACTTATATATAACAAAAGTTTCATATCCTCAATAAATAATTTCTACAAATCAATACTAGAATAAAGTGACTCCTTTTAAAATAGAAAACAAGTTTCACAAAATATTTCACAAAAGATGGATAATAGGCCAACAGACACATAGAAAAAAAAAGATCACCTCATTAATTGTCAACTAAATGCAAAACAAAGCTACAAGGAGATATATTACTCACACACATATTAAAAGACTTAAAACTATAAAGTTTTAAAATATTAAGTATTGAGATGTGGGCCATCTGGAAATCTCATACACTGCTAATGGAAATAGGAAATGGCACAGTCACCTTGGAAATTAGTTTTCTTAGTAAAGTTAAAAATTAACCACCCTATGACTTAGATATTCTACTCTTAAGTGGATATCAATGCTAAGTAAGAGTGTGCACTTGTACGAAAATGTTTATAGCAACCTAGCTCACAATAGAACAAAATTCAAAATACCCTATGTGTGCGTCAACAAGTGAATAGATAAATTTCATTATGAAAATACAATAAAATATTACACCAAGATTAGAACAAACTACTGATAAATGAAATGTCATTAAAAAAAAAAAAGAAAAAGAAAAACACGTTGAACAGAGAAGCCACATGGAAAAGAGTGTATATTATATAGTTAACTTTATATCAAATTCAAGAAGAGGAAAAGCTAATTTACCTTCTTAGAAGTCAGGTTAGTGGTTGCCTCTGTGGAAGTATAAGGCGATTGACTAGAAAGCTGCATAAAGGAATTTCTGAACAGCTAGAAATACTATATACCATGATTTGTTTGATGGTCTCATAGGTGCATGTATTTATTCAAAATTGATTGAATTGTACTTAAGATTAGTTCATTTTCCATGTATGTCACACCTCTCAATTAAGTGCATTTTTAAAAATAGCAGTAATATTTGTCATAGACAAAAAGGTTCATTTTATTTGTGATAAAAGTTTTATATATTGTGGTATAGGCCTCATACCTGCCATGATAGTTATTAAAAAAAAAAAAAAATAGAAGACAAGTGTTTTCAAGGATGTGGAGAAACTGTTGTTCTAGGATACTGTCGGTGGGAATGTAAAATGGTGCAGCTACAATGGAAAACAGTATGGTGGTTCCACAAAATAATTAAAATGAGAACTACCATATGATCCAGAAATCCCACTTCTGGGTATTTATCAAAAGAATTAAAATCAGGATCTTGAGGAGATATTAGCATTCTTATATTCACTGCAGCACTATTTACAATAGCTGAGATATGGAAACAAACTGAATGTTTATTAACAGATAAATAAAGAAAACATATATATACTTATATATAGGACATATATGTATAAACTAGAGAAAATATGATATATATATTTATATATAGGTTAGATATATAGATATATATATCAACATATATATAATACATATATGTATATAGATAGATATAAAATATATACTATTTAGCCTTTAAAAAGGAGGAAGTTCTGCACTATGTGACAGTCTGATGAACCTTGAGGATGTTATGCTAAGGGAAATAAGCCAGTCACAGAAAGACAAATGTTGCATGATTCTACTTACTGTCTCTAACATAGTCAAATTTATAGACTCAGAGTAGCCTCATAGAATCCAGGGATCAAGGGGAGGGGGAAATGGAGAGTTGCTAATAAATGGATGTGAGTTTTTATTAAGCAACATGAATAAATCCTGGAGACCTGCTCTATAACACTGTACCTTGTCAACAATAATGTACACTTAAAACTTTGTTAGAAGGGTAGATCTTACTTTAAGTGCTTTTACCCAAAAAAATAAAAAGATTAAAAAATTTTAAAAAATTTAAAAGTCTTATACAGATTTTTCTTGAAAACAATATTAAAATGAGTTAAGAATACAAACAAGCATTTCACAAAATTAAATATAAACTGTCTATAAATTTTGGAAAGATATACAACCTCGCTTATTTTTAAAGAAGTGCAAATTACGCAATCATGTGACCAGACCTCTAAAATTAGAATAGTTGAATAGTGACAAAAATGTTAATATTTGCTAATGCATATAGATATTCCTCAACTTATGATGGGATTACATCTGGATAAACTTATAGTAAGTTGAAAGTATCCTAAGTGGAAAATGAATGCATTTCATATACCTAACCTACCAAGCATCACAGCTTAACCTAGCAGACCTTAAATGTGCTTAGAACACTTACATTAGCCTACAGTGGGGCAAAGTCATCTAAGACAAGCCTGTTTAATAATAAAGTGTTGAGGGTCATCTGGGTGACTCAGTTGATTAAGTGTTGGACTCTTTTTTTAATTTATTTTTTATTTTCAGCATAACAGTATACATTATTTTTGCACCACACCCAGTGCTCCATGCAATCCATGCCCTCTATAATACCCACCACCTGGTACCCTGACCTCCCACCCCCCCGCCCCTTCAAAACCCTCAGAATGTTTTTCAGAGTCCATAGTCTCTCATGGTTCACCTCCCCTTTCAATTTCCCCCAACTCCCTTCTCCTCTCTTTCTCCCCATGTCCTCCATGCTTTTTGTTATGCTCCACAAATAAGTGAAACCATATGATAATTGACTCTCTTTGCTTGACTTATTTCACTCAGCATAATCTCTTCCAGTCCCATCCATGTTGCTACAAAAGTTGGGTATTCATCCTTTCTGATGGAGGCATAATACTCCATAGTATATATGGACCACATCTTCCTTATCCATTCGTCCGTTGAAGGGCATCTTGGTTCTTTCCACAGTTTGGCGACCATGGCCATTGCTGCTATAAACATTGGGGTACAGATGGCCCTTCTTTTCACGACATCTGTATCTTTGGGGTAAATACCCAGGAGTGTAATGGCAAGGTCATAGGGAAGTTCTATTTTTAATTTCTTGAGGAATCTCCACACTGTTCTCCAAAGAGACTGCACCAACTTCACCAACTTGCATTCCCACCAACAGTGTAAGAGGGTTGCCCTTTCTCCACATCCCCTCTAACACATGTTGTTTCCTGTCTTGCTAATTTTGGCCATTCTAACTGGTGTAAGGTAATATATTAATGTAGTTTTAATTTGAATCTCCCTGATGGCTAGTGATGATGAACATTTTTTCATGTGTCTGATAGCCATTTGTATGTCTTGATTGGAGAATTGTCTGTCCATATCTTCTGCCCATTTATTGATATGATTGTCTGTTTTGTGTGTGTTGAGTTTGAGGAGTTCATTATAGATCCTGGATATCAACCTTTTGTCTGTACTGTCATTTGGAAATATCTTCTCCCATTCCGTGGGTTGCCTCGTCGGACTCTTAATTTCAACTCAGGTCTTGATCTCAGGGTGGTGAGATCAAACCTCACTTTGGCTTTGTTTTGAGTGTGAAGCCAGTTTAAGATTCTCTCTCCTTTTCCCTCTGTCCCTCTCCCGCCACTTGTACATACTCTCAAAAAAATAAATAAATAAATAAAAAGGAGTGTTGAATATATGTGAGTTACTGACTCTTCTCACTGAAAGTGAGAAACAGAATGGTTGTATATGGGTTGTTTCTCCTCATAATCACGTGGCTGACTGGGAGCTGAGGCTGCTGCTGCCCAGCATCACAAGAGAGTATCTTACTACATATCGCTAGTCCAAGATCAAAATTTAAAATGTGAAGTACAGTTTCTACTGAACACATATTGCTTTTGCACCACTGTAAAATTTAAAAATCACAAACTGAAATATGGTAAGTCAGGGACTATCTGTATGGTCTATGAGCATGTAAAAAATATCCTACATGCATGTGCTATTTTATAGGAGTCTAAAATTGGTAATCGGCACACCCTCACTGCAGTTAATTTAATCAATATCCTTTGAATTTTAAAAGACCATGTTTAACCTATAAATTCCTCTTCTTGAACTTTTCTTAAATATTCTCTTATAAGTGAATCTAAAGGAATATGCAAAAGAATTCACTCCCCATCATTGTCTATAAGACCTGAAAACCTGGAAGCAGTAGAATTAACTATCTACAAGGGAATAAGTAAATTATCTATGGCATATCCCTGGACATCAGAGGGACTACTATACTATATTTTAAAAATGAGTTAAAACTATTTGTGTTATAGGGAAATGTCTTTAAGACACAGTGCTAAGTGAATAGAAAAATGGAAGATAGTATGTATATTATATTCCCACTCAGGGAGGTAATGTTTGGAAACACAAATGTCCTTTGATAGTGGTCATTCTTTGGAGTAAGACAAGGTAGTAGAATGGGGTTGATGGGAGACTCAAATTTCATTGTATAACATTTAAATCTACTTTAACCTGGCTTAAAATAAATATTTATTGTAGGACTGTAGAGCTACTGATGAGATATTTTTCTAGTATTTTCAGAAGAAAAAGAAAGGAACATCAAGGAGCAGACTTCTTGTTTCAGATGTGTACACCGATTTTTTTATTAGCTGGCTCATAGTAGTGATTTGGTTTCTAGGTTTCCTAATCTAACATTATTAATATTTCATATGTAAAAGAAAGTACTAACTGTGATGGAAAGGTTTCTACTGCATATTTACATGTAACAAACAGGTACACAATGAGATTTCTGGTAAAAGCAAAAAGGGTTACAAAGAATTCCTTCCTTGGTTTCTCTACCCTTTGCAATGTGACTCTAAAGCTCCTCCCATCAAATTATGAAGTCAATTTCAACTTCTGAATCTGAGATGGCCTTGTGACTTGTTTTGGTCAAAAGAATGACCAAGAAGTGATAGTGTACCAATTCTTGACTTCATGATGCCTTATCTTTTATTTTTATTCTCCTTGTTGAAACACTACCAAGATGGTAGGTGAGCAAGCCCAGAGTAGCCAGTTAGATGATGAGAGACCGATGGCTCATTTGTGTCCATCACTCCAGCTTTTAGACAACCAGTCCAAGAGTCGGGACTGCTAGATAACTGGCAGCTGACCCCAGAATGCCCCTCAAGAACAGAACTACAAGGCTGTTGCCAGCCCAAATTTCTCACCCACAGAACTAGGAGCTAAATTAATGTTTCCTGTTTTATACAGATCAAAGGGATCCATATTTTTAATCCAATATCGTTTCATTTGGTTCCTTTGGCCAACATAAAATGGGTACCTACATTGTGTTAGCACTGAATGAAACTTTCTGGGGCCATGTCTGCTTTCAAAGCAGTGGTCATCCATATGGTGTCTCATAGTCTAGTGACCACTAATAAGAAGTCTGGAGCTAGACTGCCTAAACTCAAACTTCTCAAGCTTTTGGTGTAACAATTTTTCATCGGTGAAGAAGAGCAATAGCATTTAGACGATTCCATTGTTATTAGGATTAAATGAGTTAATAATTAACACTGCATTTGAAACAGCAAATAGTAATCAAATTAAGGATGTTAATATCTAAAATTGAAAGAATGTTATATCTTCGCATAGAATCACTAGGCATATTTCCAATCTAGATGAAGGAACAACTCCCCAAAAGGGTGTAAGGAAGAATAGTTGTTAATACCTGTGGTAGACACAAACCCCAGCTGTTGTGAGTGTTGGTTACTACAGCTCACTACTACCTTCCTTATTCTGACACTTGCCCATGGCCTTTGAGAGTTGCCTCATGGGGAAATGTCTGGGAGTCTACCACCCAATTTCAGGAGACAGCTTGCAGCTGACTTGGAAGAGGGTAAAAATGACCAAACTCTTTGACTCAAGGTTGGATATAGTCTTTGGTGGCCTGCGTCCTCCACAGCTCCCTGTGGGGTTAAGATGAGTCTAAACTGGAGCTGAGCCCACATCTGTGCATCACGTCTTTCCCTATCCTATTCTACTTTTCTCACCCCCCTTCCCCCAAGAGCATTCCCCAATTAATCACGTGCTCTCAAATCCCCATCTCAGGTAAGTGTGAAATGTTATTTTCTGACCTTATACCAACAGCCTGTCAGGAGAGCTCAGAATGATCTGGCAAACCAAATTTGAACAATGACCAGATAAAATATAGAAATTACAGCAGCTACCAGGGGAAAACTCAAGGGAGGAACAAGGTACAACATAAATGCAACTATACTGTCTCCCTTCTGCCAATCTGAATATTCAGCTCTGTTTCACAAAGTACCTGTCTTCTCAGATCACCCAGTAGGAAGGTTTTGCCTGTGGTGATTCTCAATGGACTCTTGTTTTGGCTCAAATTGGCAGCCTGCTTCTTGACAGGGGACTATGATCTTGTGAGTGACAATTCTGCCTCTGCAGATTCTCTTGGGTGGGGTATTTCCCACATCAAAAATGGAATAGCAGCAGGGTGCCTGGTCTTATTAGATTCCCTGGCGCAAGTCACTTTTCTCATTTATCAACCATTTATAAATCACAAGGTCTGGGAAGCAGACAATACAAAGGACGCTCAGTGTCAGATATAAGGCAAGCGGCAACCTTGTTCAGATAGGACAGGGTGTTTCATTGAGGAAAGATAGAGATGCATTTGCAGGACTCTAGGGTAAACCTTCTCACTCCATTGTGCATACAAATTACTAGGGAACCCTGATAGAATTCACATTTCTGGGCCCTCCTAACGCTGAAGTACACACCTGGTCCCTGGGTGCTAAGGAGGTCCACACAGCTGCGGCTCACCCATCCAGATGCCCAGAGAAACACCACTGAGGTCTAGAAAAATTAAAATCAACTCTGCTTCATATTAACTCATTTAACTAGAGTCTATTCTTTAGGTTTATAATGAGTCCCCAAATCTACATTTCTAATAAGAGAAGCTCCCAGGTAATAATGCCCCATTTGAGGAGCAAAGCTTTTTAAAAAATCTCTTTTTCCAAGGACAGGTTTCTGATTTCCCTTGGTTCTCTTTCCCATTGACCTTTCTTTATTTTCAAGTGAGGCTCCCGTGCTGATACATATAAAAAGTAATATGGGGCGATTGATGGATTGATTAACCTCTATGAACCAGCAATGTTGTAGGCACTGCAGATCAATCAGTGGATAAACCCTGACAGTGCCTGTTCTCAGGGATTGGACAAGAAGTAGGTAAGTAGGAAGTACCTATCGATGGAAACAAGGCTTATCTGGCAAAATAATTAGGGAAGAAATAAAGAGGGAAGGGGGAGAAGTTCCACTTTACAGAAACTGGTCAGGGAAGGTGTCTCTGATAAAGTGACCTTTGAGCGAGGCTTATGGGATCTAAAGGAAAAAGTCTTGCTCTTCAAGAAAGAAATTTTAGGGAGTGCAGTGTGTGCAAAGGTCCTGAGTCAAGAGCATGTTAAAGGAACAGTGGACAGATCAGCTAGGCTGGACTAGAGTTAGGTGTTGAGGAAAGTGGCAAGGGTTGAACTCAGAAAGGAAACAAGTGACTGAATTCTCAAGACTCTAAGATTTTTTTTTAATTATTTTGTTGACATATAATCAATAGTGTTATATTAGTTTCAGGTGTACAATACAATGATTCAGTATATGTATTACTGAGTGCTCATAATTTTAAGTGTGGTCTTAATCCTTTTTGTCTATAAGATTTTATTTCAAGTGAGTTGAGAAGTCAGTGGAGGGTTTGAATTAGTGTAGGACATGAGACAACTTACATCTTAAAAGAACCGCTCTTACTTTTGTGTATAGACTATAAGGGGATAGAGCTGAGCAAAGGAGGCAGAGTGAAAGACTCATTGCTATTGATGGTACAAACTGTACATGTAGTGGGGAAGGGCAGGAATGTTGGGAGCCTAGATAAATCTTACAGCTAAGGCAACATGTCTTTCTGATGGATTGGATGTGAGGAGTCAGAGAAAGTCAAGGGTAAGTTGAGAGTGTGATCTAAGCACTATAGAGTGGACCTCCATTTATGGATGTCAAAAAGACTTCCGGAGAAACAGATTTGCCAGAAGTGGAAACCAATGTTTAACTTTGGCTATGTTTGGCTTGAGATGCCTTTTTAGCTATCAAAACAGATACACTGAACAGGCAGTTAGAAATGGGCCTAAGTTGGGAGTTGGGGTGTCATTTGGGAAACCATCAAAGAGCAGGGAACTGGATGAGTTCAAATAAGGAATATTAACAGCAAAGCTGCCCTAGGAGTGAAGTTGGAAAGACCCCTGCATTTACGGTCAGGGCAATAAGGCAGTAGAGGGAAGGAGACTGACAAGAAGCATCCAGGGGTTGGAGGAGACCTAAGCAAGGGTGGTGTCCATAAATGATGACCAGAAGTTGGTGGAAAAGTGTCGCTAAAGTGACAAGTTGTGATCAACACTTCCTTTGGTGAAAGTCCAGTGTTCTTCACCAAAATTTGTTGTCCTTTATTTTAAGAAAATAACTCCCAAATGTGTAACAGAATTAAGCTACATAAAGGATTCTGAAGAAAAACAAAACAAAACAGAACTCTGTGCTGACAGAGCGTGTGCCTGCAACCTAAATCCCGCATTTATTCTATTTATTGTCACAGTAGTATACAAGAATGGGCATTCAAAAGGATTGATTCCAGGCCTCTATGTGTACATAAATGACAGAGATTTCATTATTTGCCCAAAATAGAGTCATGCATTTTAGAAAAGGCATTAAATAATAAATGTTGACATTTTAAGAATGTTCCCAAAGCATCCTAAAGACTGTAATGTGGTAGAATCGGGACAGGAATACAGGCATGAATGAAGACTAGATCTTTCTGGAATTCTGATCTCCCAATTTTCTCCACTCATTTTTTGAAGTCAACATTTTGTTTATCACTCCAAAATTAAATGAAAAAAGGAGTACATAGGCGTCAGTAATCCATTTCACCATAGACAGAAAAAAAAGTGTTCTGTCCTATAATTTCTCTACATTCTTTGTTGAATGGTAGTGTGAGTTAGAAACCAGAGAAGTTGTGTGAGTCCTCAAAGATAGCTGTGGACTTAGGATGGTACAAGGGTTAATAAAAGCAAACTGTAGGAGCAGTTTTTATTTTATCAATATTTGCCATTGTTTATTGGGACACTGATGCTCTTAACTGAGCCCCTGGTTACACTCAGCTCTCTGACCTCCCTCTTCTTTTCCTCAGAGAAGCTGTTTAAGCTCATCTGGATCTCTACCCTTTCAGTGGAAGAGTGCTGTTGTCCAATCTAATGCCCAACTAGATTCTGTCCTCTGGACCATAGGCTAATATAAAGCCCTCCTCACATCTTGACATAACCCTATCACCATCCAGCCATTCCTTCCACTTTCTACCAAATCTCAATAAATACCCAACAACCCCTATCTTGTCTCTAACTCTCATTTTATTTTTTTCATAATGGATAAGGAGGAAGATAAATATCGAGGCTCCCCACTCAGAAAGCTCTCAAGCTCTTGTGCTTCCTCCTCACATGACCAAGTCTTCCACCCTCCTTCTCTCTAAGATGGCTTCTTAGGTAACCACTGGGTAACAACCACCTCTGGCCTATTTCAGATTTTGAAAGTATGGTAGAGTCCTCAGAGGAGGAAATGGAATTCAGTGAAAAGCTGAGAATGAAAAGGGAAGAATGGTGGGATGGGAGAAAAGTCAAGGGTCACCTGTGCTGAAATGTTTCAAGATGGAATATTGAGGAAAGATTGTCTGTGGGTCACGTGTTTGTATTCAAATATTGTTATAGACTGACTTGTGCCCCTCTCACCAATTCATATGTTGAAGCCCTAGCCCTCATGTGACTGGATTTGGAAATATGGTTGTTCAGGAGGCAAGTAAGGTAAAATGAGGTATAAGTGTGGGGGCCCAATACTGTAGAACAGGTGTCCTAAAAGGAGGAGGAAAAGACACCAGAGAGCTCTCTCTCTCTACAGAGGAAAGCCCATGAAAGGACATGGTGAGAAGGAGGTCCTCAGCAAGCTAGGAAGAGAAGTCTTACCAGAAACCAACCCGGCTGGCACCTTGATCTTAGACTCTGAGCTTCTAGAACTGTGAGAAAATAAATTTCTGTTATTTAAGCCAAAGCCTCTCAAGTCTCTGATATTTTATTATGGTAGCCTGAACAGACAAAGACAGATGTGAATACCTAAACCAGTTATGCCATAAAGATCAACAGACTGGTTCTTTCATTTGTCCAAAGTTTTGTCTTATAAACTAGAGGACAAAAGAGGATAGAGATGAAGTGAGGATTCAGAGGGAAAAGATGCTCACTGTCATTAAAATTCTGAGTGAGAAACATGAGCTTGCAGATAAATATATGCTGTAAAGATTACTACAAATAATGAAAGAGTGGTAGCTATTGACATGCTTTATATCATGCTCAGTCAGCACTTTCCTGGAACCCATCTGTCCTTTGTGTTTATAGAAGGATAATTAGCTTTTAAACATTTTGAAGATATTAAAAGAAAGAAAGGAGTCCACATGGATGGACAGAGAGTTGTTAAGGACTAGAGTATACATCACAACACATTTGTTTTGGGATGTGCATTTGAGCAGCAATGGATTATCATCTGACCAGTGCTTGGTTGTTTTTGTTTTTGTTTTTTTCCTCCCATCACCTCTCTTTGCTGTTGTTATTCTTCTTTATGTAGATGTATTTCTATAATCAAGATTTTCTCTGAATTTCTCTTACACCCAAGAGCATGCTTTGGAGAAGATGGGTCTGCTTTAGACAAGTGGGGTAAGGTTCTGACATAGTGGGACAGGGAGATGACATGTTGTAGGACACAAGACTCCACCATTTTCAAGCCAAGGGAAATTTGCTATGAACTCTTTTAGTTTTGATTATGGCTGTCAAGAAAGAAGCAGGAAACTCCAAGCTCAGAACCTACCACACATTAGTTGACGGTCACTGAGACACAGCCCTCTATTGGACTGTCTGACTTGCCACAGTCTCCTTCATTTCCAAGAGTATGCCCTCCTCTTTCCAGCTTTAATTTATGTTATTTTCCTTCCCCCATTTCCCCTATCCCTACTAAATCTCTTTCCTCACTTGTAAAGTGGAAATAACAATGCCAACCTTTTTCGTGGTTCTTAGGGGACTCAAATGAATAAACTAAATACTTAATAAACTATAAATTACAGTGCCTTGGGCCATAAATGTTGTTGCCATTATTATTCACTGGTAAAGAAAAGTATGAGCAAGGTACAAAAGTCATTTAGAAGGGAGAAAGGGGACTGAAGCCAGGAAGTTTGCAGATAATAGTATAGTGACTTGAACAGGAAACATAAACAGATGTACACATTTTTCCAATTGTGTGTGATGGAAATACTCCAAGAGTAGAACAACTCAAGAGACCCCCTGCCTCTTCTTCTAGAAATTTTCTCATCCTTTAACAATACCCCTCCTCCAAGATTTACCCACATTCACAGCTTGTTTCCACCAAGCTAAGTGGAAATTTGGCAGTTATTTGCTTATTTTCCTTAGCACTGCCAGGCAAAATGACTTGGTCCAAATATAAAAATAACATAGACTGCATTATCTGATTCAGTTCTCTGCACTGAGTAGGTTAACTATTCAAATGGAAGCTAAATGATGCATTGAAACAGGGCAAGAATGGATGTTAGGATAATTTGGCTTCCTGGTTATCCTATAGAAGTCTGGGATACGGGTAACCCTATTGACACAACATTGCCAAAACTGGTTCAACCAAACACCTCAGCCAAACCTGCAGACTTCCCACAGTGCCCTTCAGTACAGGTTTTCTATTGCAAGCTTCAGTCACACATTGGCATGATAAGATTTGCTTTATACTTTGTGTGCTGACAAAGTGCTTCTTGCTTTATATGTTACCACGTTGGTTCCTCTGAAGATCTGAGGTTGATACCTGTAAGCCTATTTTTAAAGATTGAAAGACTGAGGCCCACAGATTTGGCTCAAGGTTACTTGTCTGGTAAATGGCAGAGCTGGATTCCCAATGGATATCTTTAGGCTCCAGAACTAATGAGTTTGCTGTATCTAACAGCTGTGATTTCTGACATTCACTGTGAATGCCACATCTCTGTGGATGATTTGTGACCCTCCCCATATCATGATTCTTGGACTGATGCGGCCCTACAATATTGAAATGTGTCCTGTGATCTCTTCATTACAGTAGGCTTTTCCACCTCCCCAGTCTTTCACTACCCACAATCCTAGCATTTTGCTCCGCCCTTGTGTATTTCAGACATCTTAGTTATTAGGCTTCTTCCTACTTAGTATGGATGCTGGCAGACCTTCCATGTATAGCTTTGTATGCACGGGTCTATGTCCCCAACTCACACTGCAGCTATTGCAGGTAGAAAATGCTTTATATACTAGCTATCACTATACTATTTATCATAATATCATGCACATGATTTGGACTCAAAAGTATTTTTTAAAGGCAAAGTAAGTGAACTAATAAAGGAGAAAAAATATTTTGAATAAAATGTGGTGATAGGTGCTTCTTGATGTGGAGTGGGGCTCCACCCAGAGCCTTCTACTATGCACCTTTGACTGATCACAATGGAAAAAAATCTCTTAATTTCCATTGCTTCAGAAGCTTTGCCTATATTTCTCATTAGCCTTGTGGTAGAGCTGCTAATTTTCCAAATCAATCTTTCCAAATGAAGTATGAGTGACAATACATCTTGGGAAAGTCTGAATGTTATACCTTATTTCCACATGGAAACATGAATTATTATTGTAATTATCCTTCAGGCACTGGCAGAAATTGCGGCTGCATCTATACAGAATCAGGAAAGGTAGAAAATTTCACAATTTGATTTGTATAAGCTCTCTGGGACAATTGTATTGAGGCTAGATCACCATTTTCTTATACAGTCTACAAATATTGATTGAATTCTTACTACATGGCAGGCACTGTGCCAGCAGTTGAAATAGGACAGTGACCAGACAGATATAGCCCCAGTCTCATAGCACTTATATATGTTGGAAGCCTACCTTCAGAAAAACTCTAATGGCCCACCCTTTTCCTCATGTCCTGCTATGAGCTGGGGCTCTCGGAATCAGGCCTGAAGTGGAGATTCTTAGGGAAATTCTGTCTTTTCATAAAGATCAGCACCCCAGATTCAGTTCCCCCAGATTTTTGTCTTTGGAAATGCTTCCCTGAATGAAGAATATTTGGCTTCCTAAGTATCAATTTGATGATGTTAAACAAAGCATGATACTTATGAGCTAAAACGCACTCCAGTTGTTTTTGGAGAGAGTGTTGTGCAGAGTAAGTATAAGACAAATGTGTTACCAGGAGATTTAGTGACTTTTGCGAAGTCACAAGGTTGATTGGGGCAGAGACAGAATTAAAACCTAGTCCGTGTTCTGTTCTCTTTCCATACCCTGCATTATTTCATACCCCTTATTAAATTATATATAATTTATATATTATAATAACTTATATATAATATATGTCTATAATTATATATAATTTGCACCTTAATATGATTCCTTAGGAGCTACTATGGCCCACTGTCAAACAATAAAGGCTTTATATGAATGTTTATATGAATATTTACCATCTATGTTCCACATGTTATCTTTAATACCCAAGATGGGTCTTCTACTTTTCAAACATGATGCCATTTGATAGATTTTTTTTGTTACCAATGTTGTGAAATCTCTAGGCCAGTCCTTGGAGTTCCACTAAACTTAAAAAAAAAATAAAATACATATGATTCAGTTATTACCAGGAGACCAACACTTTGCAGTTTCTGAGAACCTAATATTTCTTTGCTTTCTTTAGCCTTCATGTTCTCCTGATTAATGAGCAAGAGACACTAAGAAAAAAAAGGAAAGAATGCTAATATTTTTTTTTTTTTTTTTTTTTTTTAACTTTAAGTATTCTATTTTATTGTAGTAGTACACTGAAGTGACTACAAAGGCTGGGCAGGTGACATAAATGAATAACCTGAACCAGGTGTGGTAAATAATACAGCCACATTCTGCTTAGCCAGGGGAGGGAGGAAAGGAAGAATGCTAATATTAATGAGTGTTACTATGTTTCAAATTTCAAAAAATAAGAAAAGAATACCAATGAGTGTTACTATAGTCTAGATTTCAAAAAAGAAAAGAACACTAATATTAATGAGTGTGACGGTGTTCTAGATTTCATGCTGGCAGCTTTAAATATACTCACAGGCAAACATTAACAGAAACTGTTAAGTAAACATCACATACTATTTTTTAGATGAGGAAACAGAGGTCCAGAGAAGCTAACGTATTTTCTCAGGGGTCGTCTGACCTCCATACCCATCCTCCTTTACCCTTCCCCACCCTGGTTCCACAGACACTTCAATAGGTTTAGCAATCTGCCAGAGCCAGGCCCAGAATAGTGCTGTGAATCACTTAGGGTATGATTGAATTTCAAGCCCTATCTGAAAGATTTCCACGTCATACACTTTTAATTTAGCCATGTCCTATCTCCCTTCCAAGAGCATGCATAACGAACCTTGTAAGCCAGAATGAAATTATGTCAGGTAAGACCATGTAGGCCTGTAATTTGATACCTTTGTAGCAAACGCACATCTAACCAATTCCATGATTTGGTATTCCAGACACACCTGCTTTCTCTCTTACTCTCTATGTTGTAGAGTGAATCTGTTCAGGGAACACCAGGGCACCTGCACCTCTGGCCGTAATGGCTTAGGGCTCAAGAATAGCAGATATCAGAGAACTGCCAGAAAGTATGACTGCATTCTGGAGGGCTTGGGTGGTGGATACAGAGTTCAACCTGGTAGGTCTCTCTGCCTAGACAATATGGTATAAATGAGACTAGAATCCTTCAGAGCACTGTGAAGATGAAAACTTCAGGGTGTAGTAGCGCTTTATGACCATGTTACTTGAGAGTGTAGTCTGAAGACCAGCAACATCAGTGTCACTTGTGGGCTGTTAAAAACGAAGAAGTGTAGATTTCATTCTAGACCCATATATCACCTTCTCTGGGAGAAAAACACAGGATTCTGTTTCAACAAGTTCCTTAGGAGATTCTGATCTGCACTAAAGTTTGAAAATCCTGCTCTAAAATACCAACAACCAATGAAACTGTGGCCCTAGCTTCTATCTTTGATACTGAAAAGA
The DNA here is from genome assembly GCF_030435805.1 of Mustela lutreola. NCBI lineage: Eukaryota > Metazoa > Chordata > Mammalia > Carnivora > Mustelidae > Mustela > Mustela lutreola. The sequence goes on along the minus strand of NC_081298.1, from coordinate 37,740,758 downwards.
CATAATACCTGCTACTCTGGGGCCTCCAGACTAGCAGGAAAATTAGAGATTTCAATGTCCATTTCTCCTTTTACAGCAACAAATTATACAATTAAAAATAATAGATGTTATACTTCCCAAAAGTAAACATATAGAAAGGATTTTCAAAAGGCTTTGAAAGTTTCCTGTTTGCAAATCTATGCTTTTTTATTCATAGACAATATCCACTAGATTCCAGAGTTCTAGTGCCCCTGGGGTACCAACCACATGAGTGAACTGCACTACTCATTACCCATCCCGGACCTTTGGAATAGAATTATATAGCATAATCGCAGGAAACAAACTGAGGGTTGTTGGAGGGGAGGGGGGTGAGAGGAATGGGATGACTGGGTGATGGACATTGGGGAGGGTATGTGCTAGGGTTAGTGCTGTGAATTGTGTAAGACTGATGAATCATAGACCTGTACCCTTGAAACAAATAATACATTATATGTTAATTTAAGAAAAGAATTATCTAGGGTTCTAGCTTCACATTGTGCTCAGCTACATTGCCAGACCCAGGAATGCTGCATGTTCTAGGCCACTGATGGTGACCTTGGCTTGGAATATCACAGAAGTGGCACCTGAGATTGAGTGGGGAACCTCAGCGTGAGAGCAATGTCTGGGACTCTGTTCTGGCTGGTTGGCTTCTAGAGTTGGCTCTTTCCTTCTGAGGGTCACAGCTCACCTACCTTTCTATCAGGGTCACCACGTACAGCTCTGACCAGGATTTGCCTCTTCGAAGCAATAAAAATATTGCCTGTCTTCCTTTTCCTGTCTTCCTGACCTCAGCTTCAATTTTCATACGTCAACAGTGGAAAGGGTAATGGTGAAGGAGAAACAAGGCCCACCAGAGAGGAAGGCTTTTAGCATACTGCCTCACAGGAGGAGGTGGACCCAGGATTCGGCTTTGTTTCTCTCTCAGTTGCTGGGTAGAGTATCTGGCACAAAGTAATTGCTCACAAAATTTTAAAAATATGAAATTCTATGAATTGTAGTGCCACTTGATGTAGGCAATTATAATAATATTGTTAAAGATATTGCTATTGTTTGTGTGGTAATTGAAACAAATGGCAATTTCTAATACGTAAACCATTAGCTTTTCACTTTGGAAAAATAAACAGGAGCCATGAGTTCCCCCCTATTTCCCAACTACTTTTCCCTCATGTTGCCCCTAAAGGCCATTGAGAAAACCTATCATCAGAAAAGGGTTATGCTTAAAATAATGAAAGGATGACCTATTTTCTTGAGCAGAGCAGGGAATGTGCTGTTGTTTCTTAGACCCAATCCTGAGGCTGCCAACAGGGTGACACCATGGCAGGGTAAAGAAGAAAATGGAACAAAATGGAGATGAAGTAAGTGCACTCACTAAGTCAAACACTGACTACTTTGAATTTTCATAGTTCTTTTTTCTTTGGAGTGTACAGTGAGGAAGGCATATTATCCTTATATTCCTGAGGATAGTAGAAAACAATGGAGACACGTCAATCCAGTCAGCTGTCCAAGGTTCTGTAAGTCATAAGCACTAGGGCTATGACCTGATGCAAGTCTATGTGCACCAAGGGCTGCATGCTTTTCACCAGAAATTCTTCTCCCCCTCCTTTCTTTTGCTGTCTTCACTAGAGCTACCACAATAGATTACTAATGGGACCACCTGAGAAACAAGAACTGAAATCAAGTTTAGGAGATGTGGAAAGATGGAAAGTGGATCCATTGTAGCCTAAGAGAGGGAGAAAGAGCAAAAAGAAAGAGGGAAGGTCATGGAAGACACAAATGGTAGACTGCAAGGGGGAAGTGAAATTTCTACAGACATTCACCTAGGCCACTCTGTATACACTGTCCGTGCGGAGAACAGGAAATTATAATCACATCACTCCTCTAAAGGCAAGAGCACAACTCTTTGCTAATGAACAGCACTATTTATCATACACGTGCCCTACTGAAAAACCACATTCAAAGCCAGGAATACTCTTCTGAGAGTTTTGAGGAATCATGGCCATGCATGTGAGCTGTTTTAAGTGGAACAGTAACCTGCACTTACTATTGTGAATCAGTCTCTGTTGAGTGATTGTATTATGAGTGTCATGAATGTCTCACAATGAAAGAAACTGCTCCTGAAAAAAATCTGTTGGACAAAGCCAACTTAACAAGACATCTCCAGAAGTGACTGGTACTTGCTGACTACTCACAGCCCCAGGAACGTTGCAAAAAGTTGAAAAAGTGAACTTTTGTAATCCTGCTTGATTTGACATAGATATGAAAGAGAGACATTAAACTAGCGGAGCTGAGGTTATTGTGCCCACTCATTTTGAACCAAAGACTCACATATTCAACTTTCTTTCCCAGTGGATATGAAAGTGGGTGTCCATGATGCAGTTCTCTTGTAACACTCAAAAACAATACATTTCCAACTACCTTCAATTTGCAGAGTTGCAATTGGTACAGAGGATTACTTTCCCCTTTACTTTGACCTTGACCTATACAAGATGATGTTGAAACAGGAGAAAATTGAGGGAAAAAAGTGACTCAGATTCATACATCTGGACTGAAAAGCAGATGACTTTCCCAATACTACTAAAAATGTTATCAAATATTCTCAAAGGATCTGAACCTCTCTTTTGAGTAGAAGTTGTATTTGGCATCTAAATCCAACCTACCTGTTCCTTCCAGGCATAGGAGGACTGCAGAAACAGGATGCAATAAATGTACAGCAGTCATTTTTTTTTCCAAAGCCTTTTTCATTCAGTATATGTATGTTTGAAATCACCAAAGCATCACTTTCTGATCCAAGCCATAATTGCAATGTACAGAGAGAATACAAGGTAAAATGTAAATTCTCTCTTCCCCCTAAAGTCATGAATGTACCAATAAGTTGTCATCTCTCATGAACTAATTTTCCTGATAATTTGTATTGGAGTGGAGTGTTTCTAAACAATACTCCTGTTAATTTATATTTATATAGAGCATCTATCCCATAATGCATTTAATTGAACTGGTTGACATCCAATTTTCTAAGCATGGTTTTTTCTGACATGTTGCTAAACGCTCAATTCTTTTTTCTAACATTAATTAAATTAATTAATATTTAATATGTTTTCAGAATGGCATACAATCTGAAAATATGTTACTTATGAATAATGACTTTCTGATTGTCAAGAATCATGATGCAGACAGTCCTTCAGGGATCAACTATTTTTCCATAAGAAACCTTTAATTAATCACCAATTTAGCTGTTGACAACTCTCTCATCCCAATCTTGGGTTTGTTCCCTTTGTTCTTTCTTATAGCCATAGTTCATGACAAGCTACTCTGAGATATGAAGGTATTATCCCAGTGGAGGAGAGATGGTGTGGCTGCTTCTGCAAATCATAAATGGTGGCACCTTTACAATGACTTGGTAGCCATCAAACACTGGGTGTTTGCCACAGGAGACGATACATGGACCCTCACACCCTTAAGGCAGAAAAGCTGACAGGTGCCAATTTGTTTGTTTGTCCCCAGTAGTTTCCACGCAGTTTTCTGTGGTGGGAATGAGTAGTGATCCTATTACTAGCTAAAAATGTGTTCTAGCCTGTGTCATTCTCATTGTACACATCTTCTTTTTATTATTAGATTCCCCCTCCCCACCAATCAAACACAGCAATAAGGCCATGTAGATAAATTGCTCTCTCTAGTCACTGATCATAAATGTGACTCCAAAAAGCTAAAGATCCATACCACTAAGAGCATAAGGTCTCCAAAAACTGCCTAGCTCTGTGGGAACAATTAAGGAAGGATGCTGAGTGGTAAAGTACTCATTTTACTTTGACAAGAAATGAACACAAATAGTAACAATTCACACTTCATCGGCTCTTGACAAGCCTTCATAATAGATCAAAAATGTACATATTTTCCCCCCAATTTAGAGGATTCAGGATCAGAAGTTTAAGCAAATATGTTAATTGACTTTAAGGTGGCTGGCTCCTTCAAACAGCACATGCCACCCTAAGGAAAACCCCAGGACCAATTTATCCCAAGCCAAATAAGAGGCCTTCTTAGGAGAAGGTTGTGACAGACCCTTGTCTCCTATAGCTATCTTCAAAGGCTTATCTTAATGACCTAGGTTAATTTTCATTCTCGTGCCTGTAATTTAATTCCAAAAGGAGATATCCAAATAACATTTATCTCACTTAAATTTATTTCTGCCTGAGTTGGGTATGGCTTTGATCAAAGCTAGTAGTACAAAGAATTGTAGTAATATTAATCCTGATGGTAAAAAGTAAAAGCCATTAACATAAATGTACCATTTGTTGAGTGTCTTGTGTTATATGCCAGACATCACCATAAGCATCTTGTGATATTACTTAATGTAACTCACATTTCAACCCAGAGAAGAATTGGTTTCTTTTTTATTATTCCCATTATTCCCACTATAGAGATAACAAAACTGAGGTTTGTCACACAGCTATTAGATAGAAGCATCTTTGCTCATGTCTTTTAAAATACAGCCTCTACTAAGGCTCACAGGCCCATGTGTACTCCAGACCCCATTTCACAACGAAAATTCAGGAACTTCTTCAGCAGGTATTGCTATTCATTTTTATGCATAATTAAGAAATTATATGCTGCTGATAACTCTGGTAATGTAATGCCTAACCTCTCACATTCTTCCTTGATTGCCATGCAAAGGATTTGAAAAGAGATATTTTAGAATAATTACCCATCAGTAATCATCTCCACACAACACAAATCACATTTGATTCCCTATTAAGACAGACCAAGAGAATGAGAGGTTTTTACTCTGGAATGTTTTCTGCTGCAATCAGGTTAATTCTATGTTTCCATGCCATTGGTCTTCTGAATTTAAACATGGGAGCATGGAACAAATTCTGTAGAGGGGATAATAATATCCCCAATCACAGGTCTTGATCCACTGGGAGAAGTGCTTAACTATTAGCTTTCCAGATGGAGTGCTATCCTCTTTAGCTGGGTCACCTCCCGGGAAAGGTTCACTGGGCAAATGGGAGTGGACATTTTATTATTGCAGAACAGTTGCTACTTTGGTTCACTCCAAAGCTCAGACCTTCACAATAATAGCCTGTTCTATAAATATTTCATAAGAACAAAGTGACAACTGTCAAGCCACCACAGTTAATCAATGTCACTTCGTAATACAAATCAGTAGTCTTCCAATCCATGGTCCATGTTATGTTTGATTTATAAATGTAGTAATCTTTCAAAATGATCAATATACCTATGACTCTTGTGGGACACTTGCTAAAATTTAGCTTCCTGTCTTTTATTTAAGTACTACTACTACTTTTATTAAGTACTACTACTCATGCCAGCATCATAATCTTAACCCAGGAAATCTGAGTTTGTGCTATAATCAGTAGGCCTACCAACAATACTCTTATCCAACATCATCTCATCTTTTCCCCAAATTTGACTTCCATTTCTCTTTTTTTTTTCCTCTGTGATGATACAGCAGCCATCCTTCTGAGAGGGGAACATGTCTCTCTGTGTCTCATATGAGCAAAATATCTGCTCCCCAAACCTATCTAGCAAGAATCACTTTGTCTCTTCCTTCAATCTCACCATGGGTGTTCTTTCTCCATCTCTGCAGTGTTCCTCTCTTCCTTGCACTCACAAGAAAGCATCGTCTGTGTTGACATGGAAATTAAAGTCAGATTATTAATTCACCTGGGGGCATTTTAAGTCCTTTTTCTTTTTTCTTTTCAAGCTTGGTGAAACACAAGTGTGGTTTGGTGGTTACACAAGTGTATGGTATATTTGATCTTAAATTGCTTTTCTGTTTGTTACATGCACTTTTATATGTATATGTTATATATCATAGTTTATAAAGCATATGGGAAAGTGTTTTCTTTTTTTTTTTTTTTGTAAGATTTTATTTATTTATTTGACAGAGAGAAATCACAAGTAAGCAGAGAGGCAGGCAGAGAGAGGAGGAAGCAGGCTCCCTGCGGAGCAGACAGCCTGATGCAGGGCTTGATCCCAGGACGCTGGAATCATGACCTGAGCCAAAGGCAGAGGCTTTAACCCACTGAGCCACCCAAGCGCCCCTGGAAAAGTGTTTTCAAAAATTTCAGGAATAGTTAGCAATTGAACATTCATTTTCCTACTATACAACTCAAGAAATAAAATGTGACTGGCACCTCAAAAGCCTCCTGTGTGCCCCTTGCCAGTGAGAGCTCTCTCCTTCCCGTTGAAGGTAAAAAATACACAGACTTTTATGATAAACTGCTTCTTCAAAGCTTATCTTTTACCATAAAATGAAAATCTATGTCCCATGTTAAGTAATTTTAAGCACTCAGATCAGGTAGTGGAAGCTTTATAGAACCAAACTCACTTTACCAGATATCTATTGCATACAGTGTGCCAGAAATAAAACTAGAAGATAGAGGGAATACAGTTTAATAAGACATAGTCTCAACTTCAAGAAACTCATGGGCATTGGAAGGCTCTACAGGAGTTCATGGAAGCATAAGAACTGTAAGTTTTGTCAACTATAACCATAATAGCACAAAGGGAATTGGAAATGGAGAGAAACAAAATACAGCAAGATTTCTTATTGCTCTGTTTCTCCAAATACACACATGGCTGGCCACTGTTTAACTTGGAGAAGAGTATGATCAAGAATTTCTCTAGAAAATTAAGTGTGTAGAGCAGGATGAGAACTCCCTCATAGATGAGTCTGAGAAGTGAGGTTGCTGTCTGTCTCTAGCACTATGAACAATGTATTTCCAGCTCATTTCTGAGACAAGATTTGTGATGTATCAGGGAAAGAAACTCTTCCTTTACATTAAAGAATGTTCCCTTCTTTCCATCCCTTATTTGGGAAATAAGGATAACAGTCTACTGACAAAATGTACTGGGATGGTGTTTGGGGGGGATTTGGCACAAAGCTTGGCACCCAGGAGAGCTTAGCGAGTGGCAGCTAAGCCTTGTAGAGTTGGAAGCTCCATTATCTAAGCCATATCTTTATGGAATAAAGAATTGAGATTAAAAATGAAACTAAAGAGAATTCTATATGGAGGCTTTAACTGGATTCAGTCACGTATACCATCCAGCTAACCTCAACAATGTATTGTTCTCTCAAGGTTGTGTCCTTGAAAATAGTTCCCACTATGAAGAGTGTATTTTCCAAGGACAGGGAGGGAGTAAGAAGTCTCCAATTGCCCATGTCCAGCTTGGCGATCAACCAGGAGTCATGTCCTCTCCATGACCTCCTCCAACATGTGCTCAGATGTTTTCCCAGGCTCCCACAGTCCCCATTACTGTCTTGTATATTCAGTACTTGTGAAGTCCATTTTTCTGCTGTAGTGCTATATTGATACTTATCACCTTCACTGAGGTGATTTTTTCTACATTTATATATATATATATATTTTTTTTAATTCTTGCATTGATAGTAAAGCTATAGTATAACAGCTATTAAGATTTTAAAATTAGTATTTGTGGCAAAGCGGAGTTCATTTGCTCAAGAATTGGTTGATGTGTCTTTTCAATAAATGGTGCTGGGAAAATTGGACAGCTATGTACAGAAGAATGAAATTTGACTATTATCTTACACCATACACAAAGATAAATTCGAAATGGACAGAAGACCTGAATGTGAGGCAGGAATCTAAGAAAATCCTAGAGAACATAGGCAGTAATCTCTTCAATATCAGCCACAGCAACTTCCTTCAAGATATGTCCCCAAAGGCAAAGGAAACAGAAGCAAAAATGAACTTTGGGGACTTCATCAAAATCAAAAGCTTCTGCACAGCAAAGGAAATAGTCAACAAAACAAAGAGGCAACCCACGGAATGGGAGAAGATACATGCAAATGACACTGCAGACAAAGGGTTGATATCCAAGATCTATGAAGAACTCTTCAAGCTCAACACACACAAAACAGATAATCACAGCAAAAAATGGGCAGAATGGCTTAGTGGGTTAAGCCTCTGCCTTTGGCTCAGGTCATGATCCCAGGGTCCTGGGATCAAGCCCCACATTAAGCTCTCTGCTCAGCAAGGAGCCTGCTTCCCCCCTCTCTCTGCCTGCTGCTCTGCTTACTTGTCAGCTCTCTCTCTCTGTCAAATAAATAAATAAAATCTTTAAGAAAAAAAAAGGGCAGAAGACACGAACAGAGACTTCTCCAAAGAAGACATACAAATGGCTAACAGACACATGACAAAATGTTCATCATCATTAGCCATCAGGGAATTTTAAATCGAAACCACATTGAGATACCACCTTATACCAGTTAAAATGGCCAAAATATATAGACAGTAAACAAGAAGTGTTGGAGAGGATTTTGGAGAAAGGGGAACCCTCTTACACATTGGTGGGATGCAAGTTGGTGCAGCCACTTTGGAAAATAGTATGGAGATTCCTCAAAAAATTAAAAATAGAGCTACCCTATGACCCTGCAATTTTGCTACTGGGTATTTATTCCAAAGATACAGATGTAGTAAAAAGAAGGGCCATCTGTACCCCAATGTTCATAGCAGCAATGGCCACAGTCACCACACTGTGGAAAGAGTCAAGATGCCCTTCAATAGACGAATGGATAAAGAAGATACAGTCCATATATACAATGGAGTATTATGCCTCCATCAGAAAGGATGAATGCCAAACTTTTACATCAACATGGATGGGACTGGAGGAGATTATGCTGAGTGAAATAAGTCAAGCAGAAAGAGTCAATTATCATATGGTTTCACTTACTTGTGGGGCATGAGGAATAACATGGAGGACATTGGGAAATGGAGAAGAGAAGTTAATTGGGGGAAATTGGAGGGGGAGATGAAGCATGAGAGACTGTGGACTCTGAGAAACAAACTGAGGGTCTTGGGGGGGTGGGAATGGGTGAGGCTGGTGGTGGATATTATGGAGGACACATATTGCATGGAGCACTGGGTGTGGTGCATAAACAATGGATTTTGGAACACTGAAAAAATTTCAATTTAATTTAATTTAAAAAAAAAGAACTGGGTGATGTGTGCAAATTCATTACCTTCTGTACCTCTCTGTACCTCTCTGTATGAAGTCATACAGCTTCACAGCTTTATTGGGAAGATTAAATATAAGAACTTCAATAGTGAACTCATAATAAATAGTGGCTGTTACTAATTCCTCCCCAGTTAGATTCTAAAATCTTTGTCTGTGTAGACATATGGCATTCTTTTTCATTTCCCCCTCAGAGCTGAGGAAGTGTTTGCTTACAGAATCCACTCAGTGGACGTTGGTTGATTGGTTGCTTTGGGCCCAATGCCAAGATGTGTACCAATCCTGTTCTCAGCGCTGGTGGTCTGCTACTTTCTATCTCAAAACCCCCTAACTCAGGGAGTTGACTATAAGTACGGTATAACAATACAGAGGTTAAGGCAGTGGGAGAGGGGGCTTAGAGACAGTGCTTCTAGATGTTCCTGGGATTACAAAGCAATGCCATGCTACTTATTAAATAAACATGTCTGGTTGACAAAATGGCTGTCCCTGACTTTGACAAAAATGATGGATGAAACTCATTTTCTATAGGAAGATGCTTCAATGAAAGGCAAAGCCTAATCCTAATATTTTTTAGCTGACTGAACTCTTTGTGTCTATAAAGGTTCTGTCAATTAAAGGTGTTTCAGCCAAGTCATCTACGTATTTCTCCAGCAATGTGATCTGTCAACCCAAACAGCATGATTCCCGAGCCTAAATATTATAGCAAGAGAAGCCATGGCACAGGGGCTGGCTGATTGGATTTTAGTGATGACAATGCTTTGAAAGAATAAAAGAACACATTGCCTGCTTGGAGATTTTTGTGCTTTTGCTAACAAACTCTGAATTTTAACAAAGTGTCATTTTTGTGCAGGGCTTTGGCAACTATCAGTTACTAAAAGTCAAATCACTAAAGTGGCAAACAATCATAAATGTGCAGCACTTTAGGATTTGTGATCCCACAACCATGGAGGTACTGGTTAATTATCTTAACTGGGTAGTCCACTGTGAATCTCATCTAATTATTCTTTGGTTGGAATTTGCTGCCTTTTGTAGGAATGGAAATTGGTTTTAATGCATGGACAAACAAGATGCACTTATCAAGAGGACTGATAATCTTTGGAAAATAATTCTGAACTTACTGGTTCCATATATATATTTTTTTATTTCTAAGTGGTTCCCTTGCAAAATTATGTAGATATTCTAATTTCATTGTTATTGTCCATAAAACACTTAAAACTCCTAAGGATATGCAATTGTTATAACTGGAAGGACATGGTCTTTGACTTTGATGTCAGAGGGATTTGAGACTGGATTTTCTTCCAATGTGGTCTTGCAAAAATCATTGAGTTTCATGGGTAAGTAGAGATAATGGACTTTTGAAAGAATTTCCCAGAGTGATGTTTGGAAGTATTGTGATTGGAACATACTAGGTATTCTACAAATGTTAGTTTTTCCTTAGTCTGGAATTGATTTTGGGTTAAATTTGCCAGCCTCATTGGAAAAATCAGTTTCATTGTAATCCAATCACACTTATTTTTGATACAAAGTATAAATATCCCTATCTAGTTTCAACCTTTTTCAACTTGACTGAAGATTCTCTGGTGAAGCTTGGTTCTCTGGTGACTATTTGATTTCACAAAAAGATCAAATTCACTCCAATGAATGAGCATTCATAAAATAAATAAAAAATAAATAAATAAATAAATAAAGATATTTGTTGTTTTAGGGTGCCTAGCTGCTAGTAAAGCTCCAGGTGTGTATATAGTAGGACCTTAATAAATGTTTGTTGAAAGACCATATATGTCTGAAAGTTGAAATTTTCAAAGATTCTAAAGTTTGGCAGCTCATTAAAATATGTGTATAGTTTTCCAAGAGAAAATATTCATTTGTATGGTAAAGTTCTGGTATAAATTTTTTTTCTGGTATAAATATTTTTTAAGTCACTTTAAATTTTAGTCATGCTTTGTCTATAAAATCTTTCCTGTAATTCAAGACAGTCTTAATTCCTCACATTGAAGGAAACCTCCATAACAAAATGAATAAAATGTGAAGCTCTAGAAATGCCACCAGGAAAATTAAAAGTCCCTAATGGCAAAAGGGAAAGGCCATTATTATTATTCAACTTTTGGTATAAAAATAGAAATACACATAGGACAACTCACCTACAGTTTTTTTTTTTTTTTTGTCTCTCTATTTAAATATAGGTAACAACATCTTTATCCTTATTTTTATAGAAATAGAAATAGATTCAATGAGGTAAAAGTCCCCAGGTCATACAAACAGAGTGGTGGACAAAGTACATCTTACTTTAAATTCCCTGTTATTTACACTTGGTAATCATCTTATTTCTATTCAGTCAAAGACTGGTCCTGCCATTGGAAAGGCAGACCCACAGTGTTTGTTGATAACAATTTTGCATTTTGCTGATTTTCTTAAGGCCAAATGATGACAGCTGCCTCAATATTCAGAGCCTATTTAATGTTTAGACACAGTAGGAATCTGGTTTTGTTATGATTTCCAGAGACCAGAAAAGCCTTTTTCTATTATTCTTAGTTTTTCTTTTCAACAAAATATTTTTTATTTTTATTCATTTATTTATTTATTTATTTATTCATGTCTTAAAGATTTATTTATTTATTTATTTGAGAGAGAGCATGAGCTAGGAGAAGGTCAGAGGGAGAAGCAGACTCCCCACGGAGCTGGGAGCCCGATGCGGGACTCGATCCCGGGACTCCAGGATCATGACCTGAGCCGAAGGCAGTCGTCCAACCAACTGAGCCACCCAGGACTCCCAACAAAATATTTTTTTTAAGATTTTATTTCTTTGAGAGAGAGAGAGTGTGTGTGTACATGTGTGAGTGGCAAGAGGTGTGAGCAGAGGGAGATGGACAAGCAGGCTCCCTACTGTGTGTGGAGCCTGACACGGGGCTTGATCTTAAAACCCTGAGATCATAACCTGAGCTGAAATAAAGAGTCAGACGCTTAATTGACTGGGCCATTTGGGTACCCTTATAGCATGTTTTAAGCTGCAGGGAGGACTATTGATCAACAGTATGTTTAGAAGTAAGTAATTTAAAAGTATTCACACCAGAGTCTGCCTGTCTAAATATATTTTACTCTATTAGACAGCTATGCAATATCCAATGGAAAGCTCATGGGCAATGTAATCCATTCTTTCTTTGAGTAACCCAATAGGGGAATTTTGGGCCTGGTGATAATGTGTTCTGTTGTCCTGGACCTACTTATGAATTATCATTGTCTTGGAAGGATCTGTTGGAAGCCTTTCAGTACAAGAGTTAAGTGCTTCAATACAAGGATCTGGGTATTTTTTCCAGTCTGGTGTCTGGGCCTCCTTGATATCCCTGGAAAAGTTCAGAATCTCCTCTGTTGGCCCATGCAGAAGAAAGACTAAAATCTGGGAGTTCCCAGATGTTAAGAGATCGTTTCTTCTGGCATTCTCTGTGAAGGACATTTTCATGGTCTGCAGAGAAAAGGCGAAGAACCTATGCAGAATTTGGGGCAATGCATCTGTAATTGTTTTGTTCTTAGGAGTTTCTCAGGGAAAGGTATTATGTCTCATTGATCTTGACTTCTTCACAGGGTGGATACTGAGTATGGTAGAGACAGCTGTGTGGACACTAATGCCATATCCTTTCTTATGGACACACAGTTAGATGTCATTTCCCAGGTAGGTGAGATCATGTACATAGGTATCTATTGTTGTGTAACAAATTACCCCAAATGTTAGCAGTTTAAATCATCATATAGTTGTTATCTTACACAGCTTCTGAGGGTAAAGAATCCAATACTCAAGCTGTCAGATGGGTCTGCAATTATCTCAAGGCTCAACTGGTTTTAGACCATCCACTTCTAAGCTCACTCACATGGTGATTGTTGGTTTCTTGCTGGTTGTCAGCTAAAAGTTTCCCAACATGGAGGTCTCCCCATTAGGCTGCTCATAAGATGGTGATTTGCTTTCCACAGAGTCAGTGATCCAAGAGAATGCAAGCTCAAAATGGAAACAGAAATCCTTTACAATATAATTTTGGAACTCATACCATAATTTCTGCTGTAGCAATGTGAGCAGGGACTCCACATGTTGTGAATACCATGATCGAGGATCCCTGGAGGCTACCCTGGCCTTGTGACTGAGTTCTGGCCAACAGAATATGTGCAGAAGTGATGTTGTGCTATTCCCAAATCAGCTTGTGGGAAACATACTCCACATCCTCCATGTCTATTTCCTAATTATCCAGGTGAATAGTGAAGTCTTCAAGGATTCAGAGGGAAAAGGAACCAAAAGATCTTAAGAGCCTACATCCATGATTGACCACACAGAACAATCCCTCTATGACATAAGGGAGAAAGGAGCTATCAGTGTCTAACAACACTGAAATTCTTTTCTCCCTCCCTCCCTCCTTTCCTTCCTTCCTTCTTCCTCCCTTCCTTTCTTCCTTTACTTCTTTTATAGCAATTAGCTTTCCCTAATGAGTATATGTGTGTGTGGGTCTGCATTTCAATTCAGAACTGTTATTTTATTTCTCACAGTTTTATTAATATTATACTTGTTAATATATTTGATTTGTTCACTTTTTCCCTTTATGTTGTTAGTATTGGCTGTTCCCTTTATCATGTAAAGTTTGGGAGATCAGGAATCCTGTATTCTATTTCGTCTCTATCTTTCTCCACCAACCAGGTCATTATCCTGCACCTAGAACAACTACTATCCACAACTGACTGTATGCAATCTTATTTCAACACAAGGGAAAAGATGTCCCATGAAGTCTTCGTCCAAAAAACTCTCATTTCAGGTAATGACCTAAAGAAGAGGATATTGCAAATCTTAAAAGCTTAATTTTACAGAAAAGAGTTAAAATTTCAAAATCTATGTTTAGGAAAACCACCCTGTGGAAAATAAATGTGTAACATTATACAACAAATAAAAATCATAAAAGCGTATTGAAACCCAAGTATCTCTGTAGGAAAGAAATGTGTAATGGCACTTTTATTTATTCAAGCCAATTAAAACTTCTACTGACCATGAACTATATTCAGTAAACATCTCTAACTTTACCTTTTACATAGAATCATATTGCTTAGCAGAAGTGTTGTATTTAAATATATATCTAATGCCAACATAATTATGATTATGTATATATTTAATATTATATGTAATTATGATTTAACATTTATATATAATATATTCTAATATAGTACTGGAATCTATATACCTAGGTGTCCAGAGTTTTATTTTTACCAAGATGTTTACATTGTTACCTTTCACTGCATTAGATTAGCAGAAATGACACTATCCCAGAATGAAAGGAGAAGGTTGTTTCATTTTCTGTACCAAGGAGTTTCAGTTTTTTAGTCTAAGGATATAAATGAAGTGTAGTATCCAGAAGAAATATTCACTTCATTTAAAATGAGAGATCCTTCTTGGAAAGGGTTTCTTGATTTCAAAGTTTAAAAAGTAATTAAGAGCACAAGCCTGCTTGGGGCTCCACTGGTTGTCTGTGACTCTACTTTTTATCACTGTCTAAAAGACAGATGAGGCAGGGCACAGGCCTATGAAATTCCTGACAGATTAACTTTTGGGGAAACAGACCAAAGTAGAAACTGCTGTTCCGTTTACATGGAAGTAAGAACAAATACAGCTTGTTTTTAAGTAACATCAATACATATGGTACAGAAAAGAAAATGCAGTAGCCTCGTTCTTAGGCTCCGATAGATAGACCAAGACTTCAATCTTTTGATAGAATTCACTTTTATTTTCTATTTGAACACCAAATTCAATTAAAATGAAGGGTATATTGACTCCACTTTCTATCAGAGCCTATAATTGGAAGCTCTGAATGTAATACCCTTTAAGGTATCAAATCACAAATAACAATCCTATCTGTGAGACATATTATTTGTCCCTGTCAATTAACCAATGGCAGAATTTTTCTCAACTCTGATTACCCTGGACATAGATAATGAGTTCGCCTTCCAATTTTTATTGACTTCTTCCTCGCTCTATAGAAAACTATTGATTTCTGTTTTCTTGTTCAGTTACTAGTTGATTTTTTCTTTCATTTGGTTTGACTTAAAGTGAAACTTTAGAACACAGCAAAATCCTGGAGGAAAAAAAAAAAGAGAGTCAGGGCCACTTAAATTTACAAATGTTTTAGTGAAAATTCAATGAGCCCCTCTCTGAATAATCTACAGTAAATACTATAAGGAAATGGTGAACTCTGCCTCACTGCCCCCCTGACCCCCAGCCCTTTTTGTTATGTACATGCAGAAACCATCTGTGTTGCAATCATTGCAGAACTTAGGTCTGGGAAAAAGAATTTGACAAATGATGAGAATATCAAGTTTGCTGCTATAAAATAAAACAAACCAAAATATACAAAGCAACCTCCACACAGATTTGCATACACACGCATATGCAACATATTCCCCAAAGAGATATACAATAGTAGGATTGTTTTTTATTCCATGAGAATTTTTCCACGAGAAAAAAGTGACTCAGGGTGAGAGAAGGCCCACACTTCCCAGGGATTGCAGGAAGACAAAGATGGGACTGCAGTGGGGATGGATGTGTCCTGCCTGTGGTCATCAGTCCCTTGTAGTATTCTGGCACTGCCCAATGTGGCTCAGGGTAGATTTTTATAATAATGTCCTCAATGAATTATGCCTACCCATGTCCACAACGCTTTGCAGCGTGAGTTGGCCCCTGCTCCTCTCTAGATGAAATCTTGAATCTGGTTTGAACTCAGGACTTTTTTTTTGTTGTTGTTGTTTGTTTGTTTGTTTGTTGAAAGAGAGAGCAGAGCTTGCAAGATAGAACATGGGGGTGGGGGCAGAGGGAGAGGGAGAATCAGGCTCACCGCAGAGCAAGGAGCCCAATGCAGGCTTTGATCCTAGGACCCCAAGATCATGACCTGAGCTGAAGGCAGAGGCTTAACTGACTGAGCCACCCAGGGACCCCAACAAACAGAATGAGGCAGAAATGATGCACGATTGCCAAAGGAAGGCATTTGGAAGCTATGGCTTATGCTATCATCCTCTTGAA
Organism: Mustela lutreola; assembly: GCF_030435805.1. Taxonomy (NCBI): domain Eukaryota; kingdom Metazoa; phylum Chordata; class Mammalia; order Carnivora; family Mustelidae; genus Mustela; species Mustela lutreola. Next base: position 37,724,704 of record NC_081298.1, on the reverse strand, counting down.
ACCACTCTGAGACCACCATGATGAGAAGAAGCCCAGGATAAAAGATCACATGAAAAGAGATGCCCAGGATCAGTCTGGAAGATGGCGGAGAAGTAGCAAGCTGAGACTGCTTCAGCTAGCCAGAGATCAGCTAGATAGCTTATCTAAAGATTGCAAACACCTGAAAATCCATCGGCAGATTGAAGAGAAGAAGAACAGCAATTCTGGAAACAGAAAAACAACCACTTTCTGAAAGGTAGGACCGGCGGAGAAGTGAATCCAAAGCGACGGGAAGATAGACCCCGGGGGGAGGGGCCGGCTCCCGGCAAGCGGCGGAGCAACCGCGCACAAAATCAGGACTTTTAAAAGTCTGTTCCGCTGAGGGACATCGCTCCAGAGGCTAAACCGGGGCGATGCCCACGCGGGGTCAGCGTGGCCTCAGGTCCCGCAGGGTCACAGAAGGATCGGGGGTGTCTGAGTGTCACAGAGCTTGCGGGTATTGGAACGGGAAAGCCGGCTACAAAGACAGAGCCGACAGTAAGCTCGCAGCTCCATGTTACCTTGAACCGGTCGCAGGCTCGGTGAGCTCGGAGCGCGGCCGGAGGTCAGGCAGACGGGAGTAACTGGGCGCTGTTCTCTGAGGGCGCACTGAGGAGTGGGGCCCTGGGCTCTTGGCTCCTCCGGGCTGGAGACCAGGAGGCCGCCATTTGTATTCCCGTCCTCTGGAACTCTACGGAAAGCGCTCAGGGAACAAAAGCTCCTGAAAGCAAACCCGAGCGGATTACTCGCCCCGGGTAAGGGCGGTGTAATTCCGCCTGGGGCAAAGACACTTGAGAATCACTACAACAGGCCCCTCCCCCAGAAGATCAACAAGAAATCCAGCCGAGACCAAGTTCACCTACCAAGGAGTGCGGTTTCAATACCAAGGAGAGCAGCAGAATTCCAGAGGAGGAGAAAGCCAAGCACGGAACTCATGGCTTTTTTCCTGTGATTTTTTTTAGTCTTGCAGTTAATTTAATTTTTTCTTTTTCATTTTTTTTTTCTTTTCTTTTTCTCGCCTTCGGGTAAAATTTTTTTTTTTAACTGTTACCTTTTTCTTTTTTAACGATTTTTTACTAGTTTATCTAATATATATATATTTTTTTTTACATTTTTCTTAGGTGTTTTCTTTTTTTAAAAAAATTCTTTTCTTTTTTTTTTTTTTTTCTTTTTTCTTTCTTCCTTTTTGAACCTCTTTTTATCCCCTTTCTCCCCACTCACGATTTTGGATCTCTTCTAATTTGGCTAAAGCATATTTTCCTGGGGTTGTTGCCACCCTTTTAGTATTTTACTTGCCCCTTCATTTACTCTTATCTGGACAAAATGACAAGACGTAAAAATTCACCACAAAAAAAAGAACAAGAGGCAGTACCGAAGGCTAGGGACCTAATCAATACAGACATCGGTAATATGTCAGATCTAGAGTTCAGAATGACAATTCTCAAGGTTCTAGCTGGGCTCGAAAAAGGCATGGAAGATATTAGAGAAACCCTCTCGAGAGATATAAAAGCCCTTTCTGGAGAAATAAAAGAACTAAAATCTAACCAAGTTGAAATAAAAAAAGCTATTAATGAGGTGCAATCAAAAATGGAGGCTCTCACTGCTAGGATAAATGAGGCAGAAGAAAGAATTAGTGATATAGAAGACCAAATGACAGAGAATAAAGAAGCTGATCAAAAGAGGGACAAACAGCTACTGGACCACGAGGGGAGAATTCGAGAAATAAGTGACACCATAAGACGAAACAACATTAGAATAATTGGGATTCCAGAAGAAGAAGAAAGTGAGAGGGGAGCAGAAGGTATACTGGAGAGAATTATTGGGGAGAATTTCCCCAATATGGCAAAGGGAACGAGCATCAAAATTCAGGAGGTTCAGAGAATGCCCCTCAAAATCAATAAGAATAGGCCCACACCCCGTCACCTAATAGTAAAATTTACAAGTCTCAATGACAAAGAGAAAATCCTGAAAGCAGCCCGGGAAAAGAAGTCTGTAACATACAATGGTAAAAATATTAGATTGGCAGCTGACTTATCCACAGAGACCTGGCAGGCCAGAAAGAGCTGGCATGATATTTTCAGAGCACTAAACGAGAAAAACATGCAGCCAAGAATACTATATCCAGCTAGGCTATCATTGAAAATAGAAGGAGAGATTAAAAGCTTCCAGGACAAACAACAACTGAAAGAATTTGCAAATACCAAACCAGCTCTACAGGAAATATTGAAAGGGGTCCTCTAAACAAAGAGAGAGCCTACAAGTGGTAGATCAGAAAGGAACAGAGACCATATACAATAACAGTCACCTTACAGGCAATACAATGGCACTAAATTCATATCTCTCAATAGTTACCCTGAATGTGAATGGGCTAAATGCCCCTGTCAAAAGACACAGGGTATCAGAATGGATAAAAAAACAAAACCCATCTATATGTTGCCTCCAAGAAACTCATTTTAAGCCCGAAGACACCTCCAGATTTAAAGTGAGGGGGTGGAAAAGAATTTACCATGCTAATGGACATCAGAAGAAAGCAGGAGTGGCAATCCTTATATCAGATCAATTAGATTTTAAGCCAAAGACTATAATAAGAGATGAGGAAGGACACTATATCATACTCAAAGGGTCTGTCCAACAAGAAGATTTAACAATTTTAAATATCTATGCCCCCAACGTGGGAGCAGCCAACTATATAAACCAATTAATAACAAAATCAAAGAAACACATCAACAATAATACAATAATAGTAGGGGACTTTAACACTCCCCTCACTGAAATGGACAGGTCATCCAAGCAAAAGATCAGCAAGGAAATAAAGGCCTTAAATGACACACTGGACCAGATGGACATCACAGATATATTCAGAATATTTCATCCCAAAGCAACAGAATACACATTCTTCTCTAGTGCACATGGAACATTCTCCAGAATAGATCACATCCTCGGTCCTAAATCAGGACTCAACCGGTATCAAAAGATTGGGATCATTCCCTGCATATTTTCAGACCACAATGCTCTAAAGCTAGAACTCAACCACAAAAGGAAGTTTGGAAAGAACCCAAATACATGGAGACTAAACAGTATCCTTTTAAAGAATGAATGGGTCAACCGGGAAATTAAAGAAGAATTGAAAAAAATCATGGAAACAAATGATAATGAAAATACAACGGTTCAAAATCTGTGGGACACAACAAAGGCAGTCCTGAGAGGAAAATATTTAGTGGTACAAGCCTTTCTCAAGAAACAAGAAAGGTCTCAGGTACACAACCTAACCCTACACCTAAAGGAGCTGGAGAAAGAACAAGAAAGAAACCCTAAGCCCAGCAGGAGAAGAGAAATCATAAAGATCAGAGCAGAAATCAATGAAATAGAAACCAAAAAAACAATAGAACAAATCAACGAAACTAGGAGCTGGTTCTTTGAAAGAATTAATAAAATTGATAAACCCCTAGGCCGACTTATCAAAAAGAAAAGAGAAAGGACCCAAATAAATAAAATCATGAATGAAAGAGGAGAGATCACAACTAACACCAAAGAAATACAAACTATTATAAGAACATACTATGAGCAACTCTACGGCAATAAATTTGACAATCTGGAAGAAATGGATGCATTCCTAGAAACATATAAACTACCACAACTGAACCATGAAGAAATAGAAAGCCTGAACAGACCCATAACCAGTAAGGAGATTGAAACAGTCATTAAAAATCTCCAAACAAACAAAAGCCCAGGGCCAGACGGCTTCCCGGGGGAATTCTACCAAACATTTAAAGAAGAACTAATTCCTATTCTCCTGAAACTGTTCCAAAAAATAGAAATGGAAGGAAAACTTCCAAACTCATTTTATGAGGCCAGCATCACCTTGATCCCAAAACCAGACAAGGATCCCACCAAAAAAGAGAGCTATAGACCGATATCCTTGATGAACACAGATGCGAAAATACTCAACAAAATACTAGCCAATAGGATTCAACAGTACATTAAAAAGATTATTCACCACGACCAAGTGGGATTTATTCCAGGGCTGCAAGGTTGGTTCAACATCCGCAAATCAGTCAATGTGATACAACACATCAATAAAAGTAAGAACAAGAACCATATGATACTCTCAATAGATGCTGAAAAAGCATTTGACAAAGTACAACATCCCTTCCTGATCAAAACTCTTCAAAGTGTAGGGATAGAGGGCACATACCTCAATATCATCAAAGCCATCTATGAAAAACCCACCGCAAATATCATTCTCAATGGAGAAAAACTGAAAGCTTTTCCGCTAAGGTCAGGAACACGGCAGGGATGTCCATTATCACCACTGCTATTCAACATCGTACTAGAGGTCCTAGCCTCAGCAATCAGACAACAAAAGGAAATTAAAGGCATCCAAATCGGCAAAGAAGAAGTCAAATTATCACTCTTTGCAGATGATATGATACTATATGTGGAAAACCCAAAAGACTCCACGCCAAAACTGCTAGAACTTATACAGGAATTCAGTAAAGTGTCAGGATATAAAATCAATGCACAGAAATCAGTTGCATTTCTCTACACCAACAGCAAGACAGAAGAAAGAGATATTAAGGAGTCAATCCCATTTACAATTGCATCCAAAACCATAAGATACCTAGGAATAAACCTAACCAAAGAGACACAGAATCTATACTCAGAAAACTATAAAGTACTCATGAAAGAAATTGAGGAAGACACAAAGAAATGGAAAAATGTTCCATGCTCCTGGATTGGAAGAATAAATATTGTGAAAATGTCTATGCTACCTAAAGCAATCTACACATTTAATGCAATTCCTATCAAAGTACCATCCATCTTTTTCAGAGAAATGGAACAAATAATTCTAAAATTTATATGGAACCAGAAAAGACCTCGAATAGCCAAAGGGATATTGAAAAAGAAAGCCAACGTTGGTGGCATCACAATTCCGGACTTCAAGCTCTATTACAAAGCTGTCATCATCAAGACAGCATGGTACTGGCACAAAAACAGACACATAGATCAATGGAACAGAATAGAGAGCCCAGAAATAGACCCTCAACTCTATGGTCAACTAATCTTCGACAAAACAGGAAAGAATGTCCAATGGAAAAAAGACAGCCTTTTCAATAAATGGTGCTGGGAAAATTGGACAGCCACATGCAGAAAAATGAAATTGGACCATTTCCTTACACCACACACAAAAATAGACTCAAAATGGATGAAGGACCTCAATGTACAAAAGGAATCCATCAAAATCCTTGAGGAGAACACGGGCAGCAACCTCTTCGACCTCTGCCGCAGCAACATCTTCCTAGGAACAACGCAAAAGGCAAGGGAAGCAAGGGAAAAAATGAACTACTGGGATTTCATCAAGATCAAAAGCTTTTGCACAGCAAAGGAAACAGTTAACAAAATCAAAAGACAACTGACAGAATGGGAGAAGATATTTGCAAACGACATATCAGATAAAGGACTAGTGTCCAGAATCTATAAAGAACTTAGCAAACTCAACACCCAAAGAACAAATAATCCAATCAAGAAATGGGCAGAAGACATGAACAGACATTTCTGCAAAGAAGACATCCAGATGGCGAACAGACACATGAAAAAGTGCTCCATATCACTCGGCATCAGGGAAATACAAATCAAAACCACAATGAGATATCACCTCACACCAGTCAGAATGGCTAAAATCAACAAGTCAGGAAATGACAGATGCTGGCGAGGATGCGGAGAAAGGGGAACCCTCCTACACTGTTGGTGGGAATGCAAGCTGGTGCAGCCACTCTGGAAAACAGCATGGAGGTTCCTCAAAATGTTGAAAATAGAACTGCCCTATGACCCAGCAATTGCACTATTGGGTATTTACCCTAAAGATACAAATGTAGTGATCCAAAGGGGCACATGCACCCGAATGTTTATAGCAGCAATGTCCACAATAGCCAAACTATGGAAAGAACCTAGATGTCCATCAACAGATGAATGGATCAAGAAGATGTGGTATATATACACAATGGAATACTATGCAGCCATCAAAAGAAATGAAATCTTGCCATTTGCAACAACGTGGATGGAACTAGAGCGTATCATGCTTAGCGAAATAAGTCAAGCGGAGAAAGACAACTATCATATGATCTCCCTGATATGAGGAAGTGGTGATGCAACATGGAGGCTTAAGTGGGTAGAAGAATAAATGAAACAAGATGGGATTGGGAGGGAGACAAACCATAAGTGACTCTTAATCTCACAAAACAAACTGAGGGTTGACGGGGGAAGGGGGTTGGGGGGAAGGGGGTGGGATTATGGACATTGGGGAGGGTATGTGATTTGGTGAGTGCTGTGAAGTGTGTAAACCTGGTGATTCACAGACCTGGGGATAAAAATATATGTTTATAAAAAAATATATGTTTATAAAAAATAAAAAATTAAAAAAAAAAAAAAAAAAAGAGATGCCCAGTTTCTCCATGTCCTGGATAAGCCAGCACGTAGTCAATCACCCAAAAAATGTCATTGCATGTGTGAGCCCAAGAAAGACAGAAGAATCACTTGAGAATGCAGAGAAATGTAAGAAGCAATATATCATTGTGTATCATTCTTTAAGTTTTAATTTGAACCACATAGACTTATATAAAAGTTTTTAAAATAGTATAGAGAGTTTCCATATACCCCTTACTGAACTTCCCTTAATATTAGTCCCCCATACAACCACAGTCCAATGATCAGAACCAGGAAATTATTCCTAGTAAGTAAGGGTCTTACCAAAATTCCTTTTTTTTTTTTCCCCCACTACTGCCCTTTTCTCTGTTCCCGGATCTAGTCCAGGATTCCACATTTCATTTCATTTTTGTCTTGTTAGTCTCTTATCTGTAACAGTTTCTGTCTTTCCTCATCTTTCATGACTTTGACACTTTTAAAGAATATACTGGTCAGTTATATTGTAAAATATTCCTCAGTTTGGGTTTGGCTGAAATTTTGCATCTTAGGAATGGAGTGACATCCTTCTCAGTCCATGCATACTTTCAGGGATCACATCACGTTAAGTTGGCTTTTAGTGTTTGTTCACTTTGATCAGTAGATTAAAGTGTTTTTTTTCTAACTTTCCATTTTAAAGTTACTATTTTATTAACTTTATACTTAATAAATATCTTGGAAGAGGTATTTTAGAATATGAAAATAATCATTTTAAGCTACTAAATCCTGGAGTGGTTTATAACAGATAGATAGATAGATAGATAGATACAGAGATAGACAGATTATACATAGATACAAAGATGATAAAGATAGAAAGACGATAGATAACTGATACAAGGTGTAAGTGGGGTCTTCTACTGGGGAGGTAATAATATGATACAGGGAACAGAAAAAACAGAAGGTCTATGTAGCTTGAGTATCTATGATGGTTTTGTGATAGATTTGTGGATGAAGAGACTAGAGCTATTCTGGTACAGCAATATAATATTTGAGAACTAGAAAAGAGAAACAGGTTTTTTTTTTCTTTTTTAAATAAGGGCTTAAAGATATAACTTTTGACTTGACACCTGAATGATGAATAGAAATACTTTTAAATTCCTTTTGGTAATTTGAGTACTCTAGGGCATGTAGAGTCCCAAGATTTATTAGAGTTTTATGGTAGTTTTGTGTGTGTGTGTGTGTGTGTGTGTGTGTGTGTGTTTACCTTAATGGGTAGTTAGTTATAGGGTTATAGGATTATAGGGTTATAGTTATAGTTAGTTATAGGGTGCTGAGGCTGTGGGCAAAACCAGACATTCTTTAAAGAATGTAATTATAATTGCTACTATTCCCATCACTCTATGTGCATAAGATGAATGACAGTCTGCTAATTGGACAAAGCTCTGCCATTCATGGACAAAAAGCAAGCAGGAGTACAAGTCAGAATATCATTTCTCAGAAAGAAGGTGGCTGATCTTCCTACTGCTTTGTAATAAGACCTATACAAGAAGAATCTGGCATAATATGGAATCTGAACAGCTCTGACTGTACCTAATGAGAGAAGAAATGCATTCTCAACCTGGGAAGTTGTAGAGTAGAATCACAGGTCTTTTTATGTACAACTAATAGTTAGACTTCCTGGGCACTGGTAATACTGCAGAAACCTAAACAGGTAAGTTCCTTGTATTCATTGAGTTTATATTCTGTACAAGGGAGCCTCAACAAACAAATATGTTACTTAACATACATTTTAGATAATTCTAAGCAGTTGCAAAAACAAATAAAGCTGGATAGAAGTAAAGAGAGTGACAGAATAGGGGCAGTTGTTATTTTAGAAAGATCTGTCAGGGACAACTTGCTTAGGATGTGATATCTGACTCTACAGATGACAGACGACCATCAAGGGAAAACCATGGGATCCAGGATGTGAGAGTGATTCAACAGGTAGATGAAGTCCAGCAAGAACCTAAAAGCATGCAACATAGCAACACAGAGATAGGAGGCATGTAACGTGCATTGAGGAAAATTCTTGGTAAGTAAGAGAAGCAGCTGTGGTCCTAAGACAAGGTATTCAGTCTGGTATCTGTGCAGCACCTGAGCCTACAGGTAGATCCCAGGGAGTCCATGAATTTAGGTTAGGAAAGACTTAAATTGAATTGGATGTAATTTACCAAAATATGGAAATAGATCAGTAGTTTCTAAATAATTCTTCAGAAGCATCCCCCCCCCCCCTTTTTAATGAAATTTTTGCCTAACTGTTACTAACAAACATGCTAAATTTCTTTGGCGGAAGTTAAGTGTCGTGGTCCCTGAGGTTTCCACTCCTGGTCTGCCCTTGAAATCCCTGCCCTTGATCAGTGCTTCTCTCACTCCACTGTAATGAATACCACCCTACCCCACAAGCCTGTAAGTAGACTATGGTAGATGAGGTGATGCACAATAAGGAGGTGGGCATGCCATGCAAACTGGTATACTCCCTGGTGTGTACAGAGAAGTAAGCAGCAATTCTTCCCAGAATTTCCTCTGATCATGCTCCCTTTGGCCAGCAAGTTGACAATGACCCAAGCAGCTAGATATTGGCCAAATCCAGAATACCTCAAAATATCTTGAGCTAAGCCCTTTTTAAAAAGTCTATGTTCTTGGGGTGCCTGGGTAGCTCAGTTGGTTAAGCATCTGCCTTCGGCTCTTGTCATGATATCAGGGTCTTGGGATCGAGCTCTGCATTGGACTCTCTGCTTGGTGGAGAGCCTGCTTCTCCCTTTCCCTCTGCTTGCTGCTCCCCCTGCTTGTGCTCTCTTTCTCTGTCAAATAAATAAAATATTTTTTAAAACTCTTTAAAAATAAAAATAAGAAATATATGTGCCTTAGAAATGCAGACATAAAACTTTATTTATATGTCATTGTTGAGGGGAAAATTTCTCCTTTACCCCTTAAAATTCTTTCAGAAGCTCTTAAGAATTAAATTGACATAAGACAGATGAACAGGAGAAAATAAAACTTAATTATGTATGTATAAGGAATCCATAAGAATATGAAACCCATAGGCAGGCAGGCAATTGAGGCTTATAAGCCATCAAAGCTAAGGAGAAGGGGGTGGGTGTCTGGGGCTCCAAAGAGAAGAAAGACAACTCATAAGAAGATGAAAAAGAGTAAATATCTGGTAAATGAATGTGTGCTGCGCCATACAGAAACAATGGTACATAGAAGGGAATTTTAACAAATAGACTTTGGTAAGTTTCTCCCTGTATATCATATTATGATATTATCATATTATGCTATAGGTATCTATGGTGAGAGTTCTCTTCCGGGAGCAGGTCCTCCATCTAAATTCTTTTAGGCAGTTAGGGAGGTCAGAAGCTCTTTCTGAGCCTTCTGTTTCTTAATAACACTCAGCCTTAAGTAATCCGTATGCCAAAGAAACACATTTTAAGGTAGCAAGTTTTGCTCTCCAGCAGTAATGCAGTAAGAAAGAAAGAGAAGAAAGAAAGAAAGAAAGAAAGAAAGAAAGAAAGAAAGAAAGAAAGAAAGAAAGAAAGAAAGGTGTAGACACTATTGACCAATGGCATAGCACAATTTACCCAGCTTAAGACAATGATTTATTCACCATCCCTTAAGACAATACAATTATTCATTGACATGAAAATCATTTCCCAATCTCTCCAATCCATGTGTATTTAAGAAGAAGTGACAGAGGAAAAAGTAAGTGGTGATGTGGGGCAGCTTTTACCACAGTCCTTGACTGTGGCTTGCTTATTTTATTTACAGTGATCTCAAATGATTTTTTTAGAATGGCTGTCACTAGAATTTAGATCTTTAACAATAAATCCCATCACTAAGTATTTCCTTAGATTTTGTTAAAAGCATTTTGTTGTCAAATTGAGGTCTTTAAGGAGCTATCATCTATTTAAAAATATATTACAACAGTCATAAGTTTCCTTCTTCTTTAAGTTTCTCAAGTGAAGAGTTATTGCAATTGTGTTTCTGGAAGGTGCATACAAAAATTACAAATCACAGTGCATTTACAAGCCTGTCATGAGCTTTCCAGTAGTTAATGTAAAAAGGAGATGGAATTTCACCAAAATAAGGGGGAAACTTTCTGATAGATCTAAGGAGAAAATAAAGAAAAATAATTTTAGTAAGTATCCCATTACTGGAGAGAGTGTAGGCATAATTTTTGGAAATGCAAGAGCTATATTAGACTCTACAATGTAAACTATATTAAAGGCTTCCCAAGTGGTACATTCAACTTCCTTTTCAGCTCCTTTTATCAACTGTTAGTTCCCTAAGATGATCAGGTTAAACCTGTTGCTAGAGCAAATGTAAGATTACTGGACTTATTGGAGGAAAGTAGAATACCTACCCTCACAGATCTAGATACTATCTAAGTTGGGAAAGATACGTATAGGTTTCTGGAGCTGGGTAGGTCAGTTTTAAGGTAGGTTTTGAAGGCTAGGGGGCTGATTAGGACTGAGAAAAAATTATGACATAGCTTTGAATTCCTGAGCAAAGCTTGTGAGGATCTTAAGAGAGGTGATAACATGTTCTGAATCACGACATTTGGGTATCTTCAGTTGCTTACAGTCTTATTCTCCTGGAAGATGTGTTTTTCTTCTATTTCTTCTAGCTATTATCAAAATAGCTAAGCTATTTCAATTGTTTTCAGTACTTTTTAACATATATAGAGAAAAGTATCCCAGTTTCAATATTGTTTAACACAGAGACAGGAAATTATGATGATTTCAGTTATTATTTCCAGCACTGCAATTCTGTATTTCTTTTCTTTGGTATGGCAATATTTTCAGGAAAGTGGTAATAAAGATCAATCTTACTTTTGACTTTCAAAATCCTCTACTAGTTACAATTTATATACAAAATCAAAATTTTCTTCCTCACATTGTATTTCTTTTTATCACTGTATAATTATTAAAGATTTTTGCACATTTAATAAACACATTTTGAGAGCACATTTTATGTCAGTTTAACCGTTAAAAAAATGACCAAAAGTAAATTTGTGCCCAAGATGAAAAAAGGAAAACACACCCACTGTAAGATTCTAAGGTCTCTAGTACTCACTTAACAAATGTCTTTCATAGAGTTGAGCGATGTTTTGACAGGGGGAGGGGGCGTGGGGATGTGCACATGACAATGCACAAGTGTTTAATGTGAGGCTGACTGGATAATTAAGAATCATGGAGGTGACATCATGTTGTTTGGGGCCATGTTGACTCTACTTATACTCTGCTTACAATCCCAATTTGACTTCTGGTTTCATCTCTGATGTAAAGTGCTTAGAAGTCATTACTCCTGTCCTTATAAGGAAAAGGTGAGTAAACTAAAGCAAAGACTTTTCTTGGAGCCATCAAGAATTTAGGTCACTCATAGGGCACTCTACCACACCAAAATCTGGAGAGACAGACACATCCAGAGAGCCTTAGCAAGGATCTACTTACTTGGAACAGAAGATGCTGGTGCCCTAAACTGGTGGAAACACTCAAATGGACATTTGGAAAAACTGCTAGAAACTGAGTATGTTCTGGATCTGAGAATGAAAAGTTTCTAGGGATGCTATCTCAGAGTTTTTGGCAGTGTTTTACCTCAAGAACCACACAAAGTTCTCAGGGTAAGGATTCAAGAAAGAACCCTTCAAGGTTCTGGTATAGGAGATGGAAGCAGAATAATCTATGAAATATGTCCAGACCATTTTCCATAAGAAAGCAGACTCTGCTAGAGCCTCAGCCTAGCTAGGTGAGGAATATTCCCCCCATTCCAGTCCCTATGAGCCTTCCTGCCCTATCTAAAGGGAAAAAGAAAAGCTAAGAAACACTTAATGAAAGTCATAGTCCAGGGACACAAGAAGACTGAATTCACTGAAAGATTAAGATTTAATCATAGGGTTATAGAACACTTCCATTCTACCATTTCTTACCACAACACCAAGAGCCCTCCAGTAAAATAACAGTGGGTTTCAGCAGAAAGAGATTCAAGATACGGACTCTGAGGAGGAACACTTGTGAAAGCCCAAAGTCAACAGGGGAGATCAAAACGATATAGCTACAGCAAATATTAAACACAATACAACTCCTAGCCATATTAACATAAAACCTCATACTAAAGGCCTATTTACTTCAATTCCCATTATCCAATGTATAATGCTTTCAACAAAAACTTAAAAGGCATGTTAAATGCTATATATGTGCGCATATACATATATATATAGCCATATATGCTAAATGCTATGTAAATTTATATGCTATATATTTATATATGCAATATATAATATGTTAAATGTTATATTCTATTACATATTCCATTATATTATATATATTATACTCTATATATCTTATAATATATATACATATGATACATATTGTATATCTTGAAGATCAGCAAGTAAGGAAATATTCCAAAAAAATCAAACAATAACTTCCCCACAATAGTAGAGGTATGATAAGAGATAAAGCAGTCAATTAAAAAAGCTCCCAGTGGCCAGGTCTGAGACAATTCAAAAACAAAATAAATTTAAACAAAATAAAGTAATATTAGATTATAACCCAAAGTATAATATCTACGAGTCCATATTGATATAAATAAAGGGTTCACTAAATAAATAAATGGAGGACAAAAGACAGCTCTCCCTGCAGAAGAGTTTCAAATAATTTATGTAGATACTTGTCCCTCAAGTATCTACATTAACCAAGAGATTAATTTTCCTTTCCTCATGTGTGGGCTGCACATAGTGACTCTCTTCCAAAATGTGTAGCATGAAAAGAAAAAGAGGAATTTTACCATGACAAAAACCTATAAATGTCTTAGCCTGGCAAGCAAGGTTGACATCAATAGCGACACCATGTTAAGTATTATACTTTTGACATGATGTGATGACAATGGCACTTTACCCCCATGGTCTTGCTCCCAAACATCCATAATCCCAGTCACATCATGAGAAAAACATCAGACAAATCCCAAATGAGGGAATTCCACAAAATAACTCCTCAGTACTCATCAAAACTGTCCAGGTCATCAAAACCAAGAGAAGTCTAGGACACTGTTACCACCAAGAAGAGCCTCAGGAGACCTGACAATCGAATATAAATTAGTATCCCAGACGGGATCCTGGAACACAAAATGATATTGGGTTAAAGAAAAAACTAAGAAAACATGAATAAATTATCAGATGTTATAATTATATTGGTTATTTATTTATAATAAATATATCATACTAATGTGTTAATGAGGAAAGCTGAGTGTAGAGAATAATGGAAACTCTGCATTGTTATTCCAAATCTTTTCTGTAAATGTATCTGTTCTAAGATACAGTGTTTACTTTTTTTTTTAAGATTTTATTTATCTATTTATTTGATGAGCAAGAGATCACAAGTAGGCAGAGAGGCAGGCGGGGTGGGGGAAGTAGACTTCCTGCTGAGCAGAGAGCCTGATGCAGGCTTCGATCCCAGGACCCTGAGATCATGACCTGAGCCAAAGGCAGAGGCTTAACCCACTGAGCCACCCAGGTGCCCCACAGTGTTCACTTTTAAAAATCCCAGTAGTTGAGAATAAAATTTTTGGACAACAAAGACTGAGTCATTTGGACAGACTTAACATAACAGTGACATGAAAGGTAGTTACTATATCCAGGAAGGCTGAGCACATTTCCATGATGTCAAACTACTTGTACTGTTCTCCTAAAGACTAGTGACCATCTGGGTGAAGACTAAGAATGACACCAACCTCTGGATACTCATATCCGCACATCTGCCCTTCAGCTCTGGAAACTTGTGATCACTTGGTCACAGAGAAAATCCTCACAATATTTTCATACAGAGCGTTTAGTCAGGAGATGGGGATGAACTTCACATAACCTTGAAACAGCACTGCCTGGCTCATTGAGAGTGGCCGTCTGTTAATGCTGACATTTTCCTTTGAAAGTCCATTGTCTTGCTTCAGGCAATAGGCTACCAAAAAAAAAAAAAAAAAAAAAAAGGGGACAGAAAAGGCAGCTTGAGATTTATGATCTTATTGTGATTATGAAATTACAAAAAGGAGCCAGCCTTGTCCATGCTGGCCACAGACAAGTGTAGCTATAACTAAAATTTACAGGATGCATAAAAAGAATCACATCGGCAGAGTGCTGTAAATCCTAGCTGCCCAGTCACTCCAGCAAATTCCTAATGGATCATCATGCCCTCGAGTTTAAATGGCTGTTCTTAAGAAGTAAAGGTAAGTGACAGGTTAAATACATAAGCAAACAGTGAAATCATTTCATTTCCTGAATGTAGAATGGGGTGGATGGCAGGAATAACCCACACAGGGGAATGGAGTAGATGTCTGCAGGAAACTTTCATTCACAGTCCCACTAGATGCTACCCTTTGGACAAGGCTCTAGGAATACTAAGATACAAAAACACATTCTCAGCATCAAAGAGGCCACTTCTACATATGGCGAAAATCTGCTAACCTGTGGCAACACAATGAAATAACTCCTCTGAGAGAGGTAAGCCTGGTCCTGAATGAACCAAAAAGGTATATTACGGTATCTTAAGAAGTCTGAATTTTATGCAGAGGGAGTGGGAAGTTTTTATTTATATAAGAGGGATTATAAATGATATTATACAAATATGATAATGGTTGCAGTGGGGAAGCAAGTTATGAGGCTGTTGTAATTTTCCAAGAAAGAGAGAGATCAACCGGGACAATGGTCAGAAGGATAGAAAGTGGAGATCAATGCAACACTGAGCTCTTTGTGTGGAGAGAAGTCAAAAACCATCCCTAATTGTCTGGTTCAAGTAGCAGGATGAATATTGGTGCATTCAGTAAGATATGAAATAATGAAGGAACAGTTAGGTTGATTTCTCTGCAAATAGGCTCTGGGATAGAGTATTTCATGCTGAAGCTCTTTTGGGAAGTCCTCTAGGTAGGTGCCCTTGGGAAAGTGAGGATAGGAATACTAGGTAAAGGTAAAGTCCAACCCACAACATGGTTACAGCTGAGGCCTCAACTGATCCTACAAGAGCTCTGAAGCTAGAATAAGCCCTTCTGAGTTTTTCCAAATTGAGACAAGGATACTAGACGGCCATATCCCTATATTGACCCATCCCTAGCCACAGCCCCCTCAGAAGGGTGTACCTTTGAGAAAATGAGTTCCCTACCACTTAAGACACTTGTTAGGAATGGATACAGCCACAGATATCTCCAGTAGCAGAAGGACAGTTGTGCTGATTCTGGAGAGGGAACCTGCAGGAGTATCACAGTATCCCCTAGAAGGCTGTTTATTTTGCTGGCGGTGGAGGGAGGGGGGTTGGAACTAAGAGCTTGAAATGTCATTAATTTTTTAGAATAAAATATTCCTAGATTCCAAATTCAAGAAAGGACAAAACTAATTGGTTTTGTTTTGTTTATTTGCTTGCTTACTTTTATTACAGCAATAAGTAATGACCTGGACTAATTTTAAATTGATCCCAATTGATATAGATATCCATCAGTAGCAGCTTCACTGGAGCAACCACACTTCCATATCTTGAGATGGGCTCCCCTGTGAGATACCCAAATGTAGACATCCAGTGGTCAAACAGCTACACAAACAAGCAGGAGCTTGGAACAGAAATCCGAGTTGGAAATCAGTTGTTGTAGTTACCAGTTTATGACTGTAATTGGTGCCAGGAGACAGAGACATTGCCTGGGAGAGTGTGGAAGATGAGGAAAAGAACCAGGTCTAGAAGCTGGAAAATCGCTAACAGTCGCCGTGTTTATAAGGCTTTAACATGCTTCTGAATCTCCTGGGGGGTCATTTAAAAATGCAGATTCTGTGATTCAGTAGATGAGTGTGGGCCCCTGAGAGTCTACATCAATAGAAGACTTCCAGGTATAACAGTTGTTACTGGTCACTGGATCACACTAACAAGGAGTTAAATGGGAAGAGGAAGGAAGATCCACAGAATTCAGAGAACAACATTTGAAGTTCAAGAAGACAATAGCATTTGGTATGTCTACATGTGCTTAAATACAGGCATTGTTTGAGTGATAATGGAAAGGCGCCAGTTGCTTAGTTAAACCTGGTTTTAACTAAACCTTAGTTAAACCTAGTTAAACCTGGTTAAACCACATACTTATTACCTTTTCAGAGTAATATAAAAATACATGAGCTCTTCTGACATGGATTCATCTACCATATTAGTTAATAGATGTTATGTTACTAAGAAACAGAACACTGAACAGAAAATCAAGTAGGAGAGGGGATAATTTATGCTGATTTTGAGGAAAAGGATGAGGCATAGGAATGGCATATGGGATAGATCAGAACTGGATAGCGGGCTGCAGAAGGGACTATGATAACTCAAGAAAAGGACATCAGAGAGAAGGAAAAGAGTTTTGTAAGTGTGGACAAGGAAAAAAAATATTACTCATTGCCTGTTCGAAGCTACTGCCCAAAGACTGCCCCAAACCCAGGAAGCACAAGGAAGAAATGTACTTACCAAGAATGAGTGGATTAAGGAATGAGCATTTCATTTGAAATGAGCAAACATTTCAAATACATGCATACTTTCATACATAATTTTATAGGAGTGGATGTCTTAATTTGGGCTTCCCCAAAAGCAGAGTCAGGGGCAAGTAGTTTATTTGGAAAGTGATGCCACAGAGCAGGGAGAGTAAGACAGGAATGCAGGAAAAGCCAATACAAGTGCACATGATCAAGGTCACAGCTGTCAGCCATAGGGGGTCATTTCTGCCAGGACTTCTGAGAAGCTATGGAATGCTTCCTGAAGTGTCTATCAGTGTATCCACCACCTCCCACTGGTAGAGCATTATTCTCTGCAGGCATTAGCCCCCTCTACTTCTGGCCTTTTCTTTCTATAGACTCAGAGGAAGCCCTGAGCAAAAAAAGCAGGGGAGACCTGCACACCCTATGCTGGAGACTGGACTCTGCCTACAGAGTTGAATTTGACCTCATGAGGAAATGTCCACTGGAGCTGTGGCTGAAATCAGAGGCGGGGTAGATGTGATGCGATGTATCAAAGGCATCAACCACAAAGCAATAAAATTAGTGGATCTGAAGACACTTTTTAAGGCAGTGCACTTTGCAGTTTTTCCAAGTCCATGAGGCTAATACAAAACAGCCATTAAGGGGGTTGCCTAGTAGTAACTGAGCGGTGGAGGAGCTACCATCAGGCTTTTAGCCCCATGCACATAGATACTCTGTAAATACTTCCCTGGCAACTCTGTTCTTTCCAATTAATTGGCCAAGCTAAACCTTTGTAAGCAGCAGTACAAGAGGTACACTTCAGCTTGGTCTCTGCCAAAATAATCACAAATCCTGAATTAGTCGGATGTGAATTAATGAGCTTTTAGCAGAGCTTGGTTTTTGTCAGACATATTGATCCTGGAGTGAAACAGCCCATTAAAGGCTATAATTAAGATGCAGTTTCTGCTTGAAGATGAAGTGCCTGGGCAGGGACAAATTGCGAAATGCTTGTTCCTGTGAGGCTGACAGGTGATCAGGGGATGAATGCGTAGTTGGAGGATCTTTTGTTTTTTCTTTCTTTTTTTCCTCCTGACAAGAAATGACAGCCCAGTTTCAAATGAAACAAATGAAGTTTACACAATTAGACCCTAAAAGCTAGAGGAGCTCCAGATCCACAAATTACTGGTAGAAATACTTTTCCTACTAAGCACAGGGAAGCTGTTTTGCATTAAATACACCCTCCTCTCTCCTTGCTTGCTTTCTTGCTATAGTAACAAGGGACTCCCCCACCGCCAATTAGACCTCCTCTCACTAGAGAATTGCATTTGTTGGAAAGACTCACTTTAATAAGTGTTTGGAGTGTTAGCAAAAACCCCACAAGAAGAAGCGTAATAGAGGCCAGGTGTAGACTCTGGGGGGGGGGGGGGCATAGGGAGAAGAGCTGCTGGCAATGCCAGAGGGGACTTTAAGATCCCCTGGGGGGAAGAAATCTGGAGCAAACTGCTGGTGGGTGGGTAGAAGAAAATATGAACCCTTCTGCATTTTCCTTTTGAAAGATCCAGGAAACATTCTGTCTCTCTCTAATATATTTGGCATGGCTGGATTTTTTTCTCTTTTTTGAAGAAAGTGAGGAGGTACCAAGGGCTTGTGAGTTGAGTACAAGGTGAAAACAGACTGAAAACAGAGATCACAGGACAATAGCTTGGCACCAAAACTTAGGGGAAATGAGATCCTTTGAGGAACGGTAGAAAAAAGAAAACACACAAACTCATCTTCTGCACAAGAGAGAAAGGAGTAAGAAAGAAGGGCAGGTGCTGTAGAAAGCACTGTGTACATTTCTGGTTTCATCCAACTGCAAATTGGATCACTGGCTATCAGAGTCACAATAGTTAGAGAGTAAATACAATGGTGCAGAGCACAAGGAACAATAAAATACACCAGAGTGTTCAAGTTCAAATAATATCCTAAAATAAATAGACATAGCTAAATGAAGAAAATTGGCTTTTGCATTGAATCAAATACACAAGGACAGGAAAATACAGATCAGCTCAATCCCAACTGGTATCTATAAAATCAACTTTAAAAAAAAAAAAAAGCCTGTGAATTTTACATAGTTCTGATCACAAAGGTATAGTATGATTTGTACTCACTTGGAAGAAAACCAACTAGCATTATGGTTACCTCTCAGGAAGAACTGAGCCGATTCAAACAAATTTGCCTACGATACCCACCCAGTTCCTATAATATGATGATTTTGTGATACTCAGAGGTACAACATCAAGCAATATGTGCACATGGAAGTATGCCAGGTATCTGAAAATACTCAAGGGGGAGAAACAGATTATCTGGAAGGTGGGACTAAAGAGACTCCTTTGACAAGATGCTTTTGAGTCAAATTAGTATTGCATTAATCAAAATGGCCTGCTACTATTAGAAATATCTGACAATATCAATGAATAAAGGAATTTTGGCAATGGTTTGTTCTGGTAATGGGTTCTGCAGCCTCCTTTCTGTGCATTATACTTATTGTTAATTTTAAGGCTCATTTTACAAGCATTTTGGCAATAATAAGATTGATATTAGTTTTTGCTGTAAGAGAAAAACTGAATTATGCATCTCTCATTCTTATCTCTTCTTTGACTTAGGGGATAAAATTTTCCATTTTGTCCTGATCCATTACGTTGCATTTGATTTGAAAAATAAATACAAGTTTCTTTAATTTATTTAAAAATGACATGAAAACATAGATGGCTTCATAACATATTTGCAAAAGTTTCATTTTTGGAATTGGAAACCTCACTAGTCCAACGAAATTTTGATTTTTTTAGTATTGACAACTGCAATTCCCATTTATACTGTTCATTTTTAGCAACACATGTGAAATTTCCAGTCTACATAAATTCACATTCTGTCTTCACACTGAGCACCTATTTACTATTTATGTCATGATTTTATCTGAATATAAACTCAAGTTTTTAATAGCATTTTTATCTTTAATGATGTATTTCTAAGTCATTCATCCATTTTCATCAGTTGAAATATAACAGTATATACCAGTAAGAATCAAAGACAATTTCACAGGAAACAAAATTCAAGTGATTGATTTTCATGTTAGACTTCTGAAAATCCCATTGCTAAGACCAATCCCTTCTATGAATATAAAATCAGTCAAGATGAACTGACCAACACAATTCTTTAAGCACATGCAAAACTTTTGAGAAAAATATTTAGTGTCTAGAGTATTTCTGTGAAAATTAAAACTAATCTAACATTTCAAACTTGTGAATTGTGTGTGAACCAAATAATCATATTATTCTTATGAACTTGCTGAACTTCCTGTTGACAATTTGATAGAACCCTGGGTCCCACCTGGGATGCTATGACCAAAGCCTTGAGACACTCTATTTCAAACAGGCCTCAATTCACATCCTGCCATTACTTAGGTACTAGACAAACATTCACTCAACTCAGGCACTCATCCTTCAGCAGTTGAGAAGAATCTAGACATTGGAGAGTCCAAGGTTTCCTTCCTCTATCCCATAAATCTCAGTAAGTAGAAGAAATCAGGAGAGCAATTAAATTTCACATCAGTAGGAATCATTTAACACCCCATCCCTCTCACACCACAGGTTAGAAGCAAGCACCCTTATCTATATATGGAGATATATATATGGATGGATATGGAGATATGGATATATATATGTAAATATATAAAATATACCTATATATAAATAGATAGGCATTTTATGCATTTAAAATTACATATATATGCATAAAATATGAAAGTGAGGTCTTAATTTTCCATTGTTACCATTGTTTTAACAAATTACAGACAAGCAACACTACAAATTTGCTTTTCATAACTACTCAAATAGATAGGTTTGTAACCTATCTAGCAGAGAGAAGCTTTATTTCTTTGCCTTTATCCTAAATGCCAATGGTTTGATCTAAAGTCTTTTCCCAGTCAAAGAGAGCTAACGTGTGAACTCTGCAACCAAGAAATTCTACTTAAATCCATTCTGAGGATGCCTTTCAAGCAATTCAAATAGAACTCAGTAATTTTACAGTCTTTTACTAAGAAATTTTGAGGTTTCTTAAAGTTATATTAAAATAAAGATTTTTCTTTCTAGGGAGTATGTTTCTTCCCTCTCAAGGGTATTAGATATCATTTTGATAACATATAAAATTAAAAAAAAAAAAACCTTCCAGTGCTTTTAAGACCTAATAACTGTCATTGCAAAGTCCTCATATTCTAACATACACATATATTTTTGTTGTCAACATGTCTAAATACAAAAATATATCCATCATTGGGAT
The DNA here is from genome assembly GCF_030435805.1 of Mustela lutreola. Taxonomy (NCBI): domain Eukaryota; kingdom Metazoa; phylum Chordata; class Mammalia; order Carnivora; family Mustelidae; genus Mustela; species Mustela lutreola. The sequence goes on along the minus strand of NC_081298.1, from coordinate 37,703,475 downwards.
GAACAGAAAACTTTAAAGATATTTTCCCCTAATTTTAGCGCAAAATGAATATCATGTAGGAATTTTGCTATTTCCTTTCTTTCTCTTTTTTCCTGACAGAGTAGAAATGGCCAACCTGAATCATATGGTTACTCTGACTTGAGATACTGAGTCCATAGGTCACTTGTCTCTTTTTCATGAAAGATACCCTTAGCTATCTATTTGTATTATTATTTTTTTATTTTATTTTATTACTATTATTATTATTTTGACCAGCATGAACTTTCCACTGAAGGCTGTGGGAACTGAATCTCATCCTGGCCTCTGTGAACACAAGTTTCAAGTCCCCTTCAGGAGGCTCCAAATTTATGCCTCAGGTCTCCCCTTCTTACATCATCCCACATAAACCTCCGTTAGGGCTGTTGCAAGGAGCTTCCCCCAGCACAGTCAATTTAACAGACCTTTCACTTTGTGTCTAACCGTTCTTCTTCCACTGAATCAGAGAAACAAAGAGGTTATAATTCACTTTTATAATACTGGAAAATAAATTAAGCTGCTATAAAACGCACGTGTATGTCCTCAGTCAACCTCGGTATCGTTCAGCATGAGCTGCTCCTCTTATTCCTCCAAAGGGAGGAAAAGTGTCTTTTCTCCATCTTTATCCTGAGGACACCAGTGAGTCACTAAAAGGATCTGCATTAAGTTAGCACAGACTCACATTCTAAACACACAGCAGTGGGCAAATAAAGGCAGCTTCATAAGAAAATGGCTCCAGTAAAGGGCTTCCTGAATCAGAAGAGCTAACTGGGAAGTGGCCAGCCCCCAGCCTGAGGCCATGCATCTGGGTGGGCTCCCCTGTCTGCCCCCAGATGCTCTTCCCACAAGGCATAGGCACAGTCCCTCAAGATCTGCAGGACTTGGATGCTGGAATCAAGAGCTCTGCCCACCCCACCCCCTTTCTACAGAGTGGACACCCATATACCGAGCTCTTACTTTGCACCAGGCTTACCCAGGCTTCTAAATATATATCTCACAACTTCTCCTCAATGGGTATTACAATTCCCTTTTTACAGGGTGTTGACTAGGGGGGACCAATGCTGAAAGTCATGAAATAACTTGCCAAAAACTATACCATGGATGCCAAATCCACGGCTCTCTCTGCTGTAACATGTTGCTTTAGGACAATAAAATAGCCTAACAAAAACATTTATTATTCTTTTTTCTTTAAGATTTTATTTATTTATTTGAGAGTAAGAGAGAGAGCTTGAGAGAGAGGGAGATCACAAGCAGGGGTGAAGGGTAGAGAGAGAGAATCAGACGACCTCCTGAGGAGGGAGCCCAATGTGGGACTTGATCTCAGGACTCTGGGATAATGACCTGAGCTGAAGGCAGAAACTAAACCGACTGAGCCACCCAGGTGCCCGAAACATTTATTATTCTTAAAGACATGTTCCACCACTGCCACATTTCCTGTAATAGATCATAGAGTGCCCCAATTGTTTGACTTATCATTTGACTTAATTCCTTAAAATCTTGGGTATTCTGTGAGCACCTGTTTAAAGATTACCTGTTTAAAGATAATTACTTTGGGAACAAGAAATACTATATTCTATTAAAAGCTTTGATTCTGGGGATTCCTGGATAGTGTGGCACTGTTGGTTGAACTTCCGATTCTTGGTTTTGGCTCACCTCGTGATCTCAACATCCTGAGATCGAGACCCACATCAGGCTCTGGGCTCAACATGAGTCTGCTTGAGATTCTCTCTCCCTCTCTCTCTGCCCCTCCTGCTTGTACTCTCTCTAATAAATAATTTTTTTTTTTAAATAAAAGCTCTGATGTTTGGGCACATTTAGTAAAATAGATCCTCTATGAAAGCAGTGATTTTGACTCTTTTGTTCACCATAATATCCCTGGTGCTTAGAAGGGCACCTGGTATATAGTAATTAAACAATAAATGTTTGTTGAATGCATGAACAGTGAATAGAAATGAAGATCTCAAAGGCTAGAACCAACTTTGGTTGAGTGTACTTGATGCGAAAGGCATCAGTATTTTATCATTTTATTTATTTATTTTATTTACTATTATTTATTTATTATTTTATTATTTTCTACTTCTCAATGTTGCCAGTGGTAAATGGGCATAAGTCCTATAGTAATGACGAGAAGAAATTTCCTAAAGATTCTACAGCAGAAAATAGAACAAAACAGAAAGGAGCAGGATGGAGGCACTCTTTAGAATTAGTGTCAGAACCCACAGAGCCCTGAGCTATGGGAACTGGCAGGGCAAGTAGAAGCCGAGGGTGGAGGGACCGTAATGAGTCTGAAATTCCTGGCAGAACCTTGGTGAAAAAATCAGCTCTTGGCAGCACCCACGACCCTCCTCTGTGGTGGTCTGTCAGCTGGATGCAGAATTTCAGGGTCTGACTACTCACTATCTTCTGTACATGGTCTGTGCTTTTGGTATCTGCATAAGCAAACTGACATACGGAAAACTGGCCTACGCCAAGAGTGGTCTGCCCCAAATTGCCTCAGACATGATACATGTGAGCTTGGCCCAAACTGTCCAACTTGGACACATATCCTCAAGTACCCTTGCTTTGCCATACACTCCTTTGGCGTGATGGCTCAGACTCCCTCCTTGTGTTTGCCAAGAAAACTCCTAATTTTATGCAAGGAAACAAGGTCATTTCTGAGACCCAGTAGTCAAGGTGGAAACTACCAAATGAGGATAATTGGGAGTTTACTCCTTAGATTCCTGTCTGAGAGGATGAGAGGACTTAAGATTGCAATGCAAGACACAAATGGCATAATTACAGATGAATGAAAGTCCAGATCACATTAAAAACCTTCATCAAAGTCCCACTCTGCAATAGATAATACAAGGTTAGTAGAACTCATTACGAAGATTCTAAATTATGCATAGAAGAACTACTATAGAATGCAGAGGGACATTAAGTTGCCTGATGAAACCTGAATTCTCTGTCCAGGCCTCTGTTGGCAATAAAGAGATTCCTTTTCTTGGTGCTCCATAAGCATTATAAATGTACTGGTCAAAGGTCAAGAAGCTTATCTAATGAATTCTCTTCCTCCGTCTGCTCTTTCTCCCCATTATTATTATTATTGTTATTATTAATATCATTATAAAAGTAATACATATATATTGTAAGAGATTCAAATAGTACCAAAGGATATAAAATAAAAAATTAAAGACTTTCTTCCCCCTAGCTCTTACTTCCAGTAGGATTTCACCATTATAAGTTTCCTGTTTCTATAATTATAAAATGGGGAGGGGCACGAAAACTCCTACATTTAATATATTCACATAGACAAGAGAAGAAATGATACCCAGGAAATAGGAATAGAATGCTATATAAAAAAGAAAAATCAGAAAGCTATATAGAGTCCTTGAAAATTAAAAATAAATAAATAGTAGAAATTAATGAGCTCATTCAAAGGCTAGAGGAGTAAGTTTAAGAATAATTACAGAAAGTAGAACCTGAAGAAGAAGATTAAAAATATTCTTTTAAAAAGACAAAAAAAAAAAATAGAGGATCAATCCAGGAGATTAGACATATAAATTTAGTAGTTCCCTAGAACAATCCATATTTTAAAGGGATCTTTTTGGCTTCATACTGAGAGTAGGCTGGATTTTCCTCTGTCATTCTGTCATTCTATGTTATTTTTACCTTTTGGGAAAGGATGACATAAAAGTTATCTTGACTAAAGGAAAAATATTTGGAAGCGCTTTTTTCTTTCTATATTCTATGGGACAATTTTAATAAGGTTGGATTTATATATTCTTGGAAATATTCATAGAATTGAGCCCATGAAACCATCTGGGCCCAGCATCTGTTTCCGGGGGCTTGTTATACAATGCTTTTACAACTGTTTCACTTTAGCCTATGGCTACTGGTTTATTTAAGGTTGTTTTTATCATTCTTGAGTCAGTATGTAATAACTCATATTTTCAATTTCTACCAGGCTTTCAGATATATTTGTATAATTGAACAAGCTCTTCCCCTATGATCTTCTAATATTGTCTTCAGATTTTTGACTAGTTCCTTGTTCTTCTAATTTGTAGTATGCTTATATTTTCCTTTTTTTCCCTCTGATATGTGTGAATTAGTTAGCTTTATAGATCTACCTGATTTATTCAAAGAAACAATTCTTGAATAGATAGATAGCAAGATAGACCTATACAGAAAATACAGCAAAATTTAAATTCTTAAGCCATTAAGTTCTGTTTCTTCCTTATTTTTCAGTTTTATTTGGTAGAATCACATGATGGTTAAAAGCATAGACTTTGAAGTCAGACGTCCTGGAGTCTAATATTGATTTTTCCACTAGTAATAGTGTTGCTTTTTCGAAAGTATAAATATAAATATTCTTCTGCTAACCAGATTAATTCCTCCTTTGATGCATATTCCTGTAACAGCTTTTGGTTTTTATCTTTCTTCCCTTCATTTTCAATTTATTTTTTCATTTATTTTAATTGTGGCTCCATTTATTTAAAGATACCCTCTTGGAATGTTCCTATTGAAGACTGCTTATGGGGATGTCATTTGTTACAATTTTTTTCCAGCTTTCTTGAGATAGAATTGACAAATAAAAATTGTACGTATGTAAGGTACACAACTTGATGTTTTCTTTTTTTTTTTTTTTTTAAGATTTTTATTTATTTATTTAACAGACAGAGATCACAAGTAGGCAGAGAGGCAGACAGAGAGAGGGAGGAGGAAGCCGGCTCCCTGCTGAGCAGAGAGCCCAATGCGAGGCTCAATACCAGGACCCTGGGATCATGACCTGAGCTGAAGGCAGAGGCTTAACCCACTGAGCCACCCAGGTGCCACAACTTGATGTTTTGATATGCATGTATTTTGTGAAATAATCACAATATCAGGCTAATTAACATAACCATCACCTTGCATAGATACCATCTCCTTTTGTTTTCCTTTTCTTTTGTGTATGGTGAAAGAACACAAAATCTACCCTCTCAGTAAATTTCAAGTACACAATATAATGTTGCTAACTATAGTCACCTTGTAGTACACTGGATCTCTAATGCTTATTCTCTTACGTAACTGAAACTCTGTACGGCTGACCAATGCAATTTTGAGTGTCTGGAACATGAGGTGGAGAACCCAGCAATCTCCCCTTGTCTGTGCTTTCCCTCAGCATTAAGTATTTAACTACTCCTTCTGGCTAAGAAAACCACAAAGACTCCCATCTCAAAATAAAATTCCATAGCCTGTAGACCTCTATTTGAGTAACTTAATATTTATTTATTTTTGCTCCTCTGCTTCTACTTAGCTTCTGAGCTGTTTGCAGCTTTCCACTCCACTTTGTATGTGGGCTCTTCTCACAGTTTTCATAGAAACTGGCAATCTGTTCAAAATTCACATGTTAGCGTCCTTCTCTGAAATTATTCACTTTCATTGTACCTCTACATTTTATCCCTATTTTTCCTGGTGTTATTGTAGATCATGACATGCTTGGTTATAGTCAACAGCCGTTACGAGAGAACAAAACCTCCTGACTTCTTTGTTTTAAAAAACGTATTAGTTATTTTCAAATGTTGTTCTCCTCATTTATGCCTTCTTTTTTTTCTCCATCCTGATTCTGTTGCATAACTTTTCTTTTCATTCTCTCAACTCCCTTTCCTTTCTTAATTTGGGGCTTAGCTTGAATTTGGCCCCGACATGATACATTTCTCTTTATCACCTCTTAACATGAGTTTTTATGTTTTTTCCTTTAAACTAAGTGGTTTCTTAGTTCTGGGAGATGTGTATAATGGTCAATCTATTAACCTGCAGTTTTCCAATCTATATAACTGAAGTTCCTAAATCCTTATCTAGTAGCAGATCTTCACCTCTGGCAGGACTAAATTCTATTCCTAGACAGGATTAGCATCTGCTAGGATAACCACCTGGCACTCCTAATAGGTATACCATTTTCCATTTCACCAGGCTACAAAGCACTGTTATCTAGTTCACCACCATGCCATTGACCTTAGACCATGACCTTTAATCCTAGATACTAAATTACTCTCCTTCTGCCTACAGGTTTTAACTTGACACAGTAGGCCTATTTTCTCAGGTGCAGTCCTTGCAGAAATAAAGGTCCTTGCTTTAGTTATTTATTGCTGCATAACAAATGGCTCCTAGACTTAATGATTTAAAATGAAAACCATTCTCTTATAGTTTCTGTAGGTCAAGAATTTGGGAGAAGCTTAACTCAGTGGATTTTGCTTGGATCTCTCATGAAGTTACCATCAGAATCTTGGTAGGAGCAGCATTCATCTGAAAGCTTGGCTGGGACTAGAGGATCTGCTCCTAATATGCCACACATACACGGCTATTGGCAAGAAAACTCTGATTCTTACCATATAGAACTTGCCATTGGTTTCTTGAGCATTCTCATGGCATGGTAACCCGTTTCTTTATGCAAAAGGGAGAAAGATGGCAAAGCTCTTATACAGTTTGATCAGGCTCAGGTGGAATGGGTCATTTTGGTTGGATGAGCCAAGATGACTCCTCTCACATGGCTGGAGGCTGGTGCTGCCTAGTAATTAGGCATCTCTATATGTGATCACTCATGATCTAATAGTCTAGCCTAGGGTTCCTTACAAGGCAAAGAGAATATTCTGAAAAAGGAAGACAGAAAGTGTACTAAAGCTCTGAGACTCACATCATGTCACTCTACCACATCCTACTGAGTAAAATAAACAACAGAGGCAACCTAGACTCAAGAATAGGGAAACAGACTCCACTTCTTACAATTACCATGAATTTTTAGTCAGCCACATTCTTCACTATTGATGTTACTATTTCCAGTTATAGGAATATAAATAATCATACTAATCCCAGCCTTTGTAACCCATTGGAATCACTTGGGCATGTTTTCAAACAATGATGCCAGAGAATGGGATTGACCCAGGCATGTGGATTTTTGAAAGCTCTCTAGGTGGTTTTAATGGACAGTCAAGGTAAATAACTGCATTAAAGAAGGACCAGCTCATTTTGAATATTTCAACTTCTCATAAATCAGAAACAAAGAAAAAATGTACAACTTATTGGTTTTGATTTTTCCTCACAGTAAGCTGGCAATCAGTGTATCCATGGGAAAACTGACCATCAAGACTGCCAGAGCGGAAGGCTTTACCACTTTTCTACACTGGGTGATTTTTCATCATTTCTACTCAATGGAACAGTGAAGAAGCATCATCACTCAATGATTTTGTCTCTGAGGTTTTTTTTTCCATATATTTTTGTTTCTTGTAGAAATCTGACCACTTTGTGACTTCTCTAAGATAATACTTCTACTCCTTAAACTGCAAAATACTTTATAAGACAGAAAGTGATTCTAGGATCAGCCAATCTCCTCTTGGGCCCTCTCTATTTTCTATCTAACACAAGAATGATTGTGCTCACTTTCTTTGGTTATTGAAGAAAATTCCTTTGTGGATGAATCCAGCTATACCTTTGGTCGGCTGAAAAAATGGGTCAAAATTTCCTTACATTTACCTGGAATTCAACCAGTAGATCACCTCAATCTATTCTTTCACAAAAACCATCCTAAATTTAAGCATCTGGCCTGGGTCAATATCTTTGGCCTTATCCTAATCTCTAAATATCCATTGCTGCTCATACCTTATGAGTTTATGAAGATTTTCTTTCTTTCTTTCTTTCTTTTTTTTTTTTTTTAAGATTTTACTTATTTGACAGAGAGAGAGAGATCACAAGTAGGCAGAGAGGCAGGCAGAGGCGGGGAAGCAGGCTCCCTGCTGAGCAGAGACCATACGGGACTCGATCCCAGGACCCTGAGATCATGACCTGGGCCAAAGGCAGAGAATTAACCCAATGAGCTACCTAGGCGCCCCAAGTTTATGAAGATTTTCTTGATGAAAGTTACTGTAGATTAATTTCTTTGCCCTGTTTTCACTCCATTCTCCATTTATCTCACAAATGCTAATGTTGTTCACATTTATTTCCATTCTTAGGTATACACATCTGGATCTTACAAAGTTTCCTCCTGAGTCATAATGTCCTAAAGGTTATATCCACCAGGTGCGTATTTTTCTACCTCAACCCCAAACATTTCTAGAAGAGCTGGAAGCCACACATGGGAGGTCAAGAGATAAGGCACACTTTTGAATGTAATTTATAAAGGCATTCTCAATTTTTTATAACTACAGCTTTTAAATCTTGGAATTTAATCTCCAGAAAGCCTCCACATGTCCTTTTTATCAGTCAATGAAAATTATATAATCTGCTGTGTTTCCATTGTTCCCCTGGGGACTGGGAAGTTTAGAGCTAACTTTATGCTCAAACATAATTAACATAATCAAGGAGATGAGACCTGAATTTAGGGAAGGGGATTTTCTACAAAAGACCCATTTTGAGGCCTAAATTGGGGTCTGGTTATTACTAACACTAACTCTATGATAAGACAGAAATTTGACCAACTTTTTGGACCATATGGATGATGGGAACCCTCTGTTCAGCACCTTTTGTGTTTTTTGATTTTTTTAATTAGCACTCCCTACTCACAACACCTAGTATTTTCACAAATGCTATCCCAAGGACTGTGAAACACTTCAGGAAAATCTGAACCAGAGTATCCTTTCTTAGGAAAATGTGGGCTAGAGAAGAGAAGCAGTAATGAGGAGGCAACAATGTATTTGAAGACACATTATGTGAAAGGTAGGGCATATACACTTTATCTCATTTTCCAAACACCTTAACAATCCAACAAAGACATCCTGATGAAGTTGAGGCTCATAGAGGTTGTTAACTTATTGGCCCAAAACCCATAGCTAGGAAGGGGCAGGAAAAAAAGGGGGAGTTTGAACCCAGGTTGCTTGAAAGAAGACCCAAGGTCCTTTACCAGATCATCAGGCCATATCTTCCTTATCTTTAAACACATAACTTATTTTATGTCTGATTCTTTAGTCCATTAACTAGGTACTGCTTTGTGATTGCTCTTAATATTTTTTTTTAACTTTTCAGGAAAGCATGCCTGTTATTCTCTAGTAGATTGTAGAGCATGGAAGATGAAATTTGTATTATACATTTTTCTTTCATAATACATATGTACTTCTGGTCAAATGGTGGGTGCACTATTCATAGTTATAGAATGAATGAATTTTTTAAAATATTATTGAGTGTGAGACTTCCTCTCTAAAATTGTTAGACTTTCATGGCTAGTTCTTCTCAGAAAGTTTAAAATTTGCATTCAATCCTGAACTATCTCTGAGTCATTCTGCTGACTGTAGTCTAGTTCCACTAGCTTTAAGGAAGATTTCTTTCCAATAAGACCTAAACGTCAGAATGTAGTAGAATTATTCATCCATGCTATTTTCCTCATCAATGTATTCTAAAGGTATAGAGTATAATAAGCATTTGAAATAACTCATACTAATGGAGGCTTTCCTGGAGCATATTTTGAAATCTACAGCTGCCTTCCACCAGAGTCTGGCTTACAGGACAGGGTTCTATGCCTCCAAAGGTAATTCCCAAGTTATGTCATCTGTATGGTCTCATGGTGTGCTGCCTTTCTAACAGCCAGAGAAGCCTTGGGGTTTCATAAGAGCCTGAGGTGGGACTGAATTGTGTTCCAGAGAGAATAGCAGAGGAAGTAGAAACTCTCATTTTATGGCATATGGCTGTTTATAGCAGTTGACAGGATGAACCCTTGCAGTAAGAACATTGCCCATTCTGGACATGGAACTCAAAACAAGGAGAGCAAGATCAAACAGCTGCTTATGACTCTGTGTCACTGGTCTGGCATATTTTGTTTTCATGAAATAGCATCTATACCTTGATGAATGTTTCTCTTGGTGTCTTTGCATTTTCCCAGCCACCCAGTTTTATTACTGAGAAGTGAGAGGGAATCTTTCTTTCTTTCTTTCTTTACTTTTTTTTTTTCCCCCCTGGCAAATCTGAAACTGAATTACCACAAGACAACAGCCTTTCATCAGTATTTGAAAAAATAAAACAACCGCTCCCTGCAGTTGGCCTGTGCTGTTCTCTGGCAATGCAAGAAATTTATGGTGGCTCAAGTGCCAGAGAGTTCCAAGGTCACTTTCTTTTCAGCATGAAAGGAATAGCGAATCCACACAGCATCGCTGTGCTGATTAAACAGTCTGAGGTGAACTAAGCACTGGGGTGAGAAATTGAGTTTTGTGTATATAAGGACATCTCTATGAGAGAAGGAACATCTGTAGGAAAAATGTAGGCGTAAACTGGCTTTATTTAATTTCTTGGTTTGCTGTCAGGCCCTTACAAGTATGACTGCTGTGAGCTAACTAAACGGTACCCTAAAAATCTTCAGTTCATTTCTTCTAACAGAGAAATATGGTTGTCCTTACTTTGCTTGAGCTGTCACACAAATGCTAGAAATTGGGATATTTCTACAACAGATGCTTTTATAATGAACCCCCATTCTCAAACTCGCCTGATCAAATCATATCTATTTGGCCTTGTCTATGGGACACAAACCCAGGATATTGCTTAGGCCCTGCTTTTATGGAATTTACTACCTAGATTGACTGTATTAGTTTCCCAGGGCTTCCATAACAAATTACCACAAACCTGGGGGCTTAAGACAACAGAAATGTATTCTCTCACAGTTTTGGAGAAGTTCAAAATCAAGATGTCCGCACGGGCATCTTCCAGCTTCTGGAAGCTGTTAGCATTCCTGGGCTTGTGGCCACGGCACTCTAGGCTCTGTAGAGAGCTGTTGCCATTGTAGCCTCTGTAGCCTCTTCATCTTCTCTGCATGCCTCATAAAGATATTTTTTCATTGGGTTTAGGGCTCAAGATTATTTCATCTTGAGATACTGAGCTTACTTTCTCTGCTAAGACCTTTCTTAGAGATAAGATTTCAGTCACAGTCCTGTGGGTTAAGACCTGGATCTATCTTCTGGAGACATCATTCAATTCACCACAATGGCACAGTGACTAATGCCAACAAGATCAAGCAGAAGGTGACTGCAGGTGTTCCCCTGATTAACAACTTTTCTGCTAATTGCTTTGCATGAGGATGGGAAAGCATATCAAAGTTGGAATGACCCTCAGTCATGGCAGTCACACACAAAGTACCAAGTACAGGGACAAACTGGCTTGAGGACATACCTGCAGAACATTTTACAGGCAAAAAATATATATAAAATGAGAAGAGGAAGGGAAATCTTAGGTAACTACTTCCCCTCAATTGTCCATGGGAGGGAAAGAGTCTATTATAGCAGAGAAATATTAGCAGAGGGGGGAGACAAAAGAGTAGCTATTTCAGGATTGGATCATTCCATTTGTAAATGCATCAAAAATGACTTTTTCCTCACCCTGGAGCTGAAAGCTTTTGATGATTACAAACAGGCAACCTTCTTCCAATTTTCACATTTTCTGAAGGAAACTTTTTTTTTTTTTTAATCATTTTTAAGCTAGTTACAACATAGTTGTAAAATGTGGTGAGGCTTTATGCATTTAGTCTCTCAGCTTCTATGGTTACCCCCACCCACCCCTCTGCCTGCAATTGAGCACCATTTCTGTAGTATCTGCTCAGCTGCCAGGTGAGGGGGAAGATGTGGAAAGATTGGATGGGATGCTAAGAAAGTGATGGAAGCTCTTTTCTTTAGGGAATCAGACCATGCCTTGTGCTCTTCCCCCCTGATGTTTCTTCCAGGCCTTTGCTGACAGAACAGAAAGCTATATTCTGCATATATTGTCCACTGAACCCTTGGGATTAACTTGAAACACTCTTTGGGGAGCTGCTTTTAAAGTCTGGAGTCTTCATAGCATTTGGACCTATCTGATATTTTCTTGTTGGATTTATTGGATTATGTGTTTATCATTTGTTTGATTGTATGAAGAGGGAACCTCATCTATGTTGTTCACTACTGAATTTCCCAGCACCCAGGACAGAGTTTGACACTCAAATATGCATTTGATACATGAATGATGGTCCTAGGTATCTAGGGCAGCAATCTATGGAGCTGTCTACCAAAACTCTACTGATGCCATTGCTTAGAACCCAAAATAAGAGGAATAAATTAAACTGAAATAAATTTGTAAATATTACTTTAAAAAATAATTTGAATACATATCCTCTTAAAATTATCTTAACCTACAAATAACTTTTACATAAAAGAAAGGAAAATATATAGAACAAAGTCTTCCTTCCACTACTTTCACCATGGATCATTCTTTTTATTGTTGCTACTACTTTTGAATATCAATACCAAATAGAGTGTTGAGCAAACTACCAGTTGTAAAGAACCAGCAGAGAGAACTCAAATGGGAAGTTGTGGTGGCATTCTATCTTTCCCCACTGGGTAGTGACAGTGCCAGGGACGTATGAGAGGGTGGAACACCAGCTGGAGGCATGAATCAGAAATGAGTGGGTGATAGCCTGCTTCTGAAGGGTGTCTCATAATGCAATTCTTCTCTCATAATGCAAAAAAAAAAAAAAAAAAAAAAAAAAAGACTTGTCAAGAAGGGATTTGGTTTTGTTAAAATAAACATCAGCTCCCCCCATTCAATTATCAAATTGGCAGGATCCCATATCCCATGATACATTCCGTATTAAAATACTCTTAGGTACCTCAAAGATATTTAATGGGATGGCAAAAGCCCAAGTGCCTCTGCATAGCCAGGTCTCCCTGGTGTAAGCAGATAACCCAAATGCCAACTCAGAGATTATGCCAAATACCATTCAATATTAAAGTGTTAGACCAGGGCAGAGATATACAGATGTCGGTCTCTGCAGCTGACATTCCACCAAATCTTGGTTACAGCCAGCTGGTGTTCATGCATCTGTTACCCAAACTCTTTTCTAGCTCCTGTCAAAGTGTCTGGACAATTGGGAAACTCTGTCCTTTTAGGCACCTACAGCAAACGTCTCTGACCAGTGGGCTATATTGTGTTGAGGTGCGGCAATGGTCTGGAAGGTGGGAAAGATTGGAAAGAGGTACAGCAGAATCTTGAAGACAGAGTTGTCAAGGCCCTAAGGGAACTCTTGCTAAGGATGGTGAGACAGGGGCTAGCTGGATCCCACAGAGGTACTGCCAGGAACACAGAATGACTGTGGTATGTGTGAGAATCCAGGGGAGGAAGAGGCTGTCTATAAATGTACAGATAATAAACTTTTTAAAACATTGAACACCAAAGAGGAGAACTGAACCCAAAAGCAGAGGATGTTTTTATGAACGAGCTCACAGAAGATATGGGGCTGTGAGCGGGTTGGATGGAGTCATGTGACTAGAGGATATTAATTGGAATTCAGCACTTCATTTCAGAGCACTAAGGGGAAAGGGGACTGTGAGGAACAACTTGGGTATATAAAGACTGGGAGCCGAGACTCATTCTATGAACCCAACACTTATAGAAAGGGGGATAATATTCTGCCAAAATTTAAGCAGAGAAACACCAGCTCACAAAATGTGGCTGTTTATATTAATATGACCTCCTACGTACCCATGTTAGGTGATTTTCAGATTACTTTATTAAATCTGTTTAATTAACATCTTAAAATACTTACCTCCACTTTGCACAGATAAATACATGTCAATATGCTTAATGGAAACTGACCTGGATACAATCATACAAACAAAAGAAAATGTGCCCTAAAGATTTTTAAGGTAATCATGTTATTTGAAAAACATGACATACAAGATGAAAAATAGTGAGGAGAAAAATAAATTAAGCTTTTCTTAAACCTAATGAAGTTTTGCTTCTCCACTCATTGTTTTTAAATTTGCTTACTTCAAAGAAGAGTTTTTAATTAACTTAATTTCAACTTAATTACTGTGTTATTAAAAGTAAGCTTCATAGCTTTCAAGACCTAAATAAAATTTTATCAATATATTTAGTTTGATATCATCTATCAATTTAGCAGCAAAAGAATGTTAACATTAATCATTGAAAGTTTTACTTCTGGAGAAAATTAAACCCTTGCTGCTCTGAATTTCTCATCACTGGACATTCTTAAAATATGAATAATGATACATATACTAAAAAATAAATATAGGAATCATACACACCAATATGTCTTTGTTGTTTTCAAAAGCAAATAGAATAATTAGATCATGTTATAATCACAATTCTGCAACTCTACTAAAACCAGTGACATGTACACTTTAACCAGATGAGCTTCATGGTATATAAATTATATCTCAATAAAGCTGTTTTTAAAAGAGGAAATAGAAATCCCAATTTAAAACTTGATAATGTTACTAAACAACTACAGGACATGCAGTCATTATTAAAAACTCAGTTGTTTTGAATTACTGGTCATTCAACATTTTAAAAAAACTATTAACTTAATAGAAGTTAATTTAGCATCAGAAGGACACTTAGGGGATCAACTTTATAGTTGGTTGTTAACTTTAATGTGACCTCTAGTGTTTGAGTTCCAAAACCTACAATGTTGAATTATTTTAAAAATTTTTATGAGGATTAGAGGATTTCAAAAGATAATATTTAGCTAAATATTATCCCTAGAATAAAAGTATATATACTTGAGGGGTTGGGTGAGCCTGGTGATGGGGAGTAAGGAGGACACATATTACATGGAGCGCTGGGTATGGTGCATAAACAATGAATCTTCGAACACTGAAAAAAAAAATTAAATTAAATTAAAAAAAAATAATAAAGTCTTATGCTTACATGTTGAGAATTTCAGGTCTTTGTTTTTTTTTTTTTTATTAGCCCACTTATTCTATCAATTTAAATTGTCCATCTAAGTTATTTTTTTACAATAATTTCTTTATATATATATTTTTTCATTTATTTTCAGCATAACAGTATCATTATTTTTTCACCACACCCAGTGCTCCATGCAATCCGTGCCCTCTATAATACCCATCATCTGGTATCCCGACCTCCCACCCCCCGCCACTTCAAACCCATCTAAGTTATTTTAATATTCCTTCTTTTGTGACTTTTCTTGAGTGAAGACCCCAAAAATGTGTATGCACATGCTTATCCTGATAGGGGTTAGAGTTGGGTTGGGATTAATGCTGCCAAAGGGCTAGTGAGAGACTACGGCAACTTAAATTTTCATCCATTAATAGAATCAAAATAGTAGACCTACTTTAGACAACACTTTGGCAGTATCTAATATTGTTAAATATGCATTCATGTGTGACCCAGCAACCAAAGTGAACAAAGTAAAATGGATATCTAAGTTTACACATATGTACACAAAATATATGCAAATGTTTATAAAGACTTTATTGGTAATTGCCCCAAACTGGAAACACCTGAAATGCTCCTGCATTGGGGAATAATTAAAGAAAATGTGGATATCCGTTCAGTGGAATAGCATCCCGAAAGAAAAAAAGAAGCCAACCATTGATAGACCCTAAAATAATGATAAATCTAAAGTCCATTATGCTACATGAAAGAAGCCAACTCAAAGGACTATAATTCCATTGACATTACATTTTAAAAAGACAAAACTAAAATTAAAAAAAAAAAAGACAAAGCTATATAAACAGAAAAAAAAAAAGTCAGTGTTTTCTAGGGTATGCACATGGAGGCAAGAATTAACCATAAAAAGCATGAAAAACCTTTGGGGGATGTTGGGGCGGTTCTATATCTTCATTATTGCAGTGGTTATACAACTCTAGCATTTGTCAAAACACAGAACTCTGCAATGAAAATAATGGCTCTTCGTGTATGTAAAGTATATTTAGATTTTTTAAAAATGGAAACAAGGAGTTTCAATGAAAAGTTGGTTATTTCTGAGAAACGATGCCCAAGTCAGGAAAGAACTCAAATAAAATCAAATTAACAGTGAATCAGGATTCACGTATCTCATGGGACACTCTCACACTTCAAACTCTGAGGACCTCATGGATAATTCCAGGGAGATGCTGATGACACAGGTACCCAGTGAAGGTCTTACAGCCATTTTCCATGTGGTTCTGGGAGAGAGATAAGATTTAGTGCTTAATGGTAGTATAGCATATATCTTTCCTCCTATGAATCTAGAGTGGTAGTTTATAGGGACCATATTTTGGCAAATTGAAAAAGTTATCACTCAAATAATTGTTCTGTGTTTTGGGGTGAGGATTAAGAACACTGTCTAGGGGAAGCCCTTCTTATAGACTCCCCATTCCTGATAAAGGATGCCTAGGGTAAATAACTTCCACATGGCCCTGGTGAACATGTTTGAAATTCTGCTTGGTTCTGGGATTGGGTCCTCCTTATCAAGGGAGAAAGGGTACTGATGACAGAGATAGGTGCTGGTCACACCAATAAAATACATTTTTCCTAATTAAAAAAAAAAGGTAGAAGGTAAGAGGCAAAGAGACAAAAGAATGTTGTTAAAATAATTTGTAAAATGATATCAATATTTTGACCTAAGGGAGGTTAAGAGAATTACAAGCTTCATTTGTGTGTATGTACTTTTGCATGTATTTATGCCCCCATCAACTTGTATGGTTGTGATATCTATCTATCTATGACCTGTCTATTCATCCATCGATCTATCTACATATCCAACTTGCTTGGCTGTGATCTCTCTCTCTCCCCGCCACCCTCCCTATTATTATATCCATATCTAGCTAGCTAGAGAGAGAGAAATTCACTGTGATATGCATATTATTTTGGGATATTTATCTTAGACATAAGTATGTAGGTACATTGAAGTGTGGGGATAACATTTTTCATACTACTTAGTGAGCATCTATCTGCTCTGTGTCAGGGAAATGTAGTAAATCTTTTCTATTCATTCACTATTTAAAGCAGTTCTTTCCAAAACATAGTGCCAGAACTTGTGGAGTTCACCTTTCAGGGAATCCACAAGGTCAATACTTTTCAATTACAAAGCTGTTTGAGGCTGGGTTTTCTTTAAACATTTCAATAAAAACAGTGTATCACAGCAGATGGAATACAGGAACAGATAAGAGAATCTGGTTGTTTTATACTAAGCCAGACATTAAAGAGATCTACAAAGTTATAAAACAAAGGCCTGTCCTCTAAGGTTTGGGTGGGGTTTTTTTTGTTTTGTTTTGTTTGTAACCACAGTTACTGTTTTTAAGAAATATATGTTATTTATGTTAATCTGTGATAGGTATACTATAATATTAAAATAAATTAGTATTTTTGAATTTCTTGGTTTTAAGATCCAGTGTGATTAATATCAATAGATAGCATAGATAGTATCCATCTGTCATGAAGTGAAAGCCCCTTTGGGTTCCCAACAAATTTTTAAGTGTGAAAGAGGCAATGAAACAAAAACAAAACAACAACAACAAAAAATACTTGCTGTTTCAGAAAAATCCTATGATCATCTCCATTTTCAGAAGTTTAATATCTCACAAATGTTAATTGGCCGAGCCACCTGACCACTCCCTACCCTCCATGATTTGCTGTCTTCTGTGTCCATTTTGGGAGCATTTGTAAATAGTGTTTCTCTCAAAAGGGCATCTATGCCATTTAGGTTCTCTTCCCCGGAACCTGCTACTTTAAGTGGGACAGGATAACGATAGGGCACAGACAATATTCCCACATCATACACTCCCATTGCTATTCAACCTTTTCTGGAGAGCATCAGGGATATGGCTTCACTGATGTGCTAGAGAAAGGCTCACACAAAGGAGCAGGATGTATTGTCACAGAAGGTGTGGACAGATGAGTTCCTGCCCCACACCACCCCCCTGACCCTTTGCTTTCCTGGTCCCCAGAAAATCCACTACCTGCCTGGATCCTTGTGGGTAGTTATGTATCATTCTGGAAGGAGTACAGCTTTGGAATCAATCAGCTTGCCTTTGAAACTATTCCTCCGCCACTTAACAAACTCTTCCATTTGGGGAAAGCTATATTTCCTCTGTTGGCCTTAGTCTCCTCCTCTGTAAAATGGGTGATGATACACCTCTTTTGAACATGATACAAAGGGTGGGAGAATTTAATAAGTTAACACAATTAAAGTGCTTGCAATAGGCAAGAGTAGGTAAGGAGGACATGTAGACATCCTCACTTCTTTTTCCCCTTGATTTGTTCTCTCCTAAATGCTCTTCTCTCTTCTCTGTGGATATATGGTCAAAGGATATCTAGAGAACCCTGAGGTTTTATGATTGTGTTTTTGCATTTTTCTATTTAGATTCTGGAGTTCTGGAGGGAGGGTTGTGGGGGAAGTTTAGTTATTTCATAAATGTTTCTACAGATGTCTAAGATGTGATCTGCTTTTTGATGTGCAAAGTATAAAATACTTCTATGTTATTTTATTTTCTCTCAAGAGAACTCTTTAAAGTAGGAAGAATTTATCCTCATTTCATTATTGGGAGACAGAGGCCCACCAGAATAAAGATAATGCCTGAGGCTGCTAGACCATATGTGTAAACTAGCATCTCTTCTTTTCCTTTGCTCTTCTTTCTCTTGCCCCTCAGCCTGGAGCAAGACCAGGGTGGGGTGAACAATGCTCATTGCACAGAAACCTCATGCCACTTCTATAGACTGTTCTTATGATATTTCTTTCTATCTCTCATCTGTTTCCTTTGTAAGAAAACAGAAAATAAGATGACAAAGAGCAGGTTGTTACACCTGTTAGGCAGCTCTTTAAATTCTTCATGGATGTGGAGGAATTAAGATGGCAGAGAAATAGGAGGATCCTGGGTTTGCCTCATCCCTAAAACACAGCTGTACTGAAGTCAGATATGAAACACACAGGAAATTGATCTGAGGACTGGGAGAAGGATCTCCACATTTGGAGGGAGACAGTGTGGCAGATGCAAGATGCAGGAAGTGAATTGGGGGAGAGAACAATGGTGGTGCCTTGGAGGGGTGGTAGGCCTTTCCACAGGGAGAGAAAAGGGAGAAAAAGAGTGAGGGGTGGAGAGAGTGCATGCCGGGTTCACACAAGAAGAAAACCTCTCTGGACCATGGACTATGGGAGTGAGGGGGACTGAGTGTCACAGGTTTTGTGTAAACAGCATGTGGAGCTCAAATTCTGAGGTTCTGGAAGTGCACAACTTTCAAAGAAGCAGAGTTGTGGCATGCACTCCCAGGGAGAAGGAAGGTGGTGGCCCAGGAGCGGGGTACTCCTCTTCCTGGAGTACATTTAGAAGAGGGAATACAAAAGACCCTACAGGCACCAGCAAATGGTCTTTTATGGGGACAGAGGCAGGTGCGGAGAGTGGATAACCTGGTCATGCTTTTTGTTGTGACATACCATAAGACTCTGCACACTGCATAGGCATAGGACTGTTTTTCTGGGACAAGAGACACCAGACACAGCACTGTGAGGCTCTACTCCAGAGGAGGGGAGTGGGTCCATATGATTTAGGGTCCTTTAAGATTTGGAGTTTTGAATCCCAGCCACATGCCAAAGATAAAACTCAGGAAAGCTGTGGCACTGGGCACACTAATGGCCCTCACTATTGTGTGGGGGTTTCCTGAGCAGCACAGGGTGTGAGATCCCCATGCCAGGGATGAGAAGATGGGGTGGCACCATTTTCCTCTTTCCACCAGCAGGGAAGGATTTCAGAGACCAACACAACAGTTCCCAGTGGAGGCCGGAGCCACTTCAACCAAACCCTGCCCTCTTGTGCCTGACAAGTGCAAATTTACTGGGCAGGTCTGACTCTAAGCTGGTACAGTGAGCTTCTCCCCCACTCCCCAGAAGACCAGCATAGGCAGCATCCCACATGCACCAAGTCTACTAATCATAGAGTGCTTCAAAACATCACCTGCAGTTCTGGTGGAAATAGGACCAGGCTTGACCTTTTTCTTTTTCTTGATTTTGTTCTTTGGAATCAAACTTACAGAGTTTTTTGTTTGTTAGTGTTTTGGGGTTTTTGTTGTTGTTGTTGTTTGTTTGTTTGTTGTTTTTTTGTTTCATTTCTTTTTCTTTTGTGGGGTGGGGAGTAATCAAGTTTCTTTTTTTCTTCTTTCTTTCTTTTTTTTTTTCTTTTTTCCTTTCTTTTTCATTAGAATCAGGCTTTGGGGTTTTTTGTTTGGTTGGGTTTTTTTCATTCCTTTTCTCTTTTGGGGATCAGGTTCCCTCCCCTTTCCTTTTCTTTTCTTTTTTTTTTTTTTTCCAGAAAAACTTTAACAAATCAAAGAACACCTCCTTAAAGTTCCAAAGATTTTCCACTGCAAGCAAGGAGGAACTGTGCAGAGTACTGACCAGTGAGGAAGAGTAGCTGAAACCCAATAGCAGAATGCATACAGCATACAACAGAAACACTTCCTGAAGCTCCTGGCTCTGGACAGTGTATGAGCCCTTTTTAATATAACATTACTCTCAGATGTATGAAACATAATAATGTTTCAAAACATACACACAAGGAAGACAGAAACCCAGCCAAAATGACAAGATGGAGGCCTTCTCCCCCCAGAAAAGGTCAAAAAGAAATCACAGCCAGGGACTTGCTCAAAATAGATATAAACAGAGTATCAGAACAAGAATTTAGAGCAACAGTCATAGGACTACTGCCTCAGCATGAAAAAAAGATAGAACACCAGAGAAGCCATTGCTACAGAGATAAAGACCTAAAAACACATCAGGTTACAATAAAAAAAAAAAATGCTGTAACTGAGATGCAAAACTGACTAGATATAATCACAACAAGGATTGAAGAAGCAAAGGAGAGAATAATGAGATAGAAGATAAAATTATGGAACATGATGAAGCTGAAAAGAGGAAGGAAACAAAACTATTAGATGATAAAGGTAGGCATAGGGAACTCAGCAATTCTGTAAAGCAGAATAATATCTGTATCATATGAGTCCCAGAAGAAGAAGAGTGGGAAATAGGGGCAGAAGGCTTACTTGAACAAGTTATAGTTAAGAACATCCCTAATCTGGAGAAAGAAACAGGCATTCAAGTCCAAGAGTCACAGAGAATTCCCCTCAAAATCAATAAAAACAGACCAATACCACAATATATCATAGAGAAACTTGTAAAACACAAAAATAAAGAGAGAATTCTGAAAATAGCTAATGACAAAAAATCTTTAACCTATGAGGGTAGGCACGTAAGGTTAACAGTAGATCTGTCTACTGAAACTTGGCAAGCCAAAAGCAAGTGGCAGGAAATATTCAATGTTCTAAAGGGTGAAAATATGCAACCAAGAATACTGTATCTATCAAGGGTGTCATTCAGAATAGGAAAGATAAAGTGTTTTCAAGACAAGCAAAAACTAAAGGAGCTTGTGAACACTAAACCAGCTCTGCAAGAAATATTAAAGGGACCCTTTGAGTAGGAAAGAGAGATCAAAAGCAACAAAGAATAAAAAGGAATGGAGACAATCTATAGGAACAGTGACTTTACAGGTAATACAATGGCACTAAATTCATATCAACAATTACTCTGAATGTAAATGGACTCAATGTTCCAATCAAAAACAGAGGATATCAGTATAAAAATGAGACCCATTGATATATTGATTACAAGAGACTTATTTTAGACCCAAACATACCTCTAGATTTAAATTGAGGGGATAAAAAACTACTTATCATGCTAATGGACCTCAAAATAAAGCTGGAATAACCATATTTGTATCAGAGAAACTAGATTTTAAACAAAAGACTAGTAAAGAGATGAAGACTGGAACTACAGCATAATGAAAGGGTTTATACAAAAAGAAAATCTAACAATTGTAAGTATTTATGCTCCTAACTTGAAAGAAGCCAAATATACAAATTAATTAATAACATACTTAAATAAATCCATTGATAATAGTTCAGGAATAGTAGGGGACTTTAACACCCCACTCACAGCAATGGACAGATCATCTAAGTAGAAGATGAGCAAAGAAATAGTGGCTTTGAATGACACAATAGACTGGATGAGCTTAACAGATACATTTAGAGATTTCATCCTCAAGCAGCAGAATACACATTCTTTTTGAGTGCACTCGCCAGAATAGATCAAATACTGGGTCACAAATCAGGCCTCAACCACTCCGAAAAGACTGAGATGATACTGTGCATATATTTAGACCATAATGCTATGAAACTTGAAGTCAGCCACAAGAAAAAAATTGGAAAGACCACAAATACATGGAGGTTAAAGAACATTCTACTAAAGAATGAATGGATAAACCAGGAAATTAAAGAAGAATTTAAAAAAATACATGGGACCAAATGAAAGCATGACAGCCCAAAACCTTCTGGATGAGGGAAATATATAACAAAACAGACCTTCCTCAAGAAGCAAAAGTCTCAAACAAACAACCTAAACTTATACCTAAAGGAGCTGGAAAAAAGTAGCAAATAAAATCTAAAGCCATCAGAAGAAGGGAAATAATAAAGATTAAAGTAAAAATAAATGATATAGAAATTTTAAAAAATAACAGTAGAAGAAATCAACAAAACCAGGAGCTGATTCTTTGAAAGATTAACAAAATTGATAAACCTCTAGCCAGCATTATCAAAAAGAAAAGATAAAAGACCCAAATAAAATCATGAATGAAAGAGGAGAGAGCACAACCAATTCTATAGAAATACAAATAATTATAAGAAAATACTGTGAGCAGTTATGTACCAGAAAATTAGGCAATCTAGAAAAAAAATGGATAAATTCCTAGCAACATACAAACTACCAAAATTGAATCAGAAAGAAAAAGGAAATATGAACAGACCTTATAACCAGTAAAGAAACTCAATCAGGAGTGCCTGGATAGCTCAGTTGGTTAAGTGTCTGCCTTTTGCTCAGGTCATGATCCCAAGGTCTTGGGATAGAGCCCTGCATTGGGCTCCCTATTTGGGAGCTTCTCCCTTTCCCTCAGCATTCTGTTCCCCTTCCTGGTGTGTGTTCTCACTCTCTCTCTCTCAAATAAATAAATAAAATCACTAAAAAATAAGAAATTGAGTCAGTAATCAAATATCTCCCAACACGCAAGTGTCTAGCACCAGAAGGTTTCCCAGGGGAATTCTACCAAACATTTAAAGAAGAATTAATACCCATTCTTCTGAAATGGCTCTAAAAAGTAGAAATGGAAGGAAAACTTCCAAACTCATTCTATGAGTTACCTTGATTCCAAAACCAAACAAAGACCCAACTAAAAAGGAGAATTACAGACCAATATCCCTGATGAATAGGGATATAAAAATTCTCAACAAGATACTAGCTAATTGAATCCAACAGTATATTAAAAGGGTTACTTACTACGACCAAGGGGGATTTATTCCTTGGTTGCAGGGGTTGTTCAATATCTACAAATCAATCAATGTGATATACTACATCAATTTAAAAAAAGTATAAGAACCATAAGTCCTCTCAATAGACACAGAAAAAGCATTTAGCAAAATACAGCAATCTTTTCTTGATAAAAACACTCAAGAAAGTAGGGATAGAAGAACCATACCTCAATATCACAAAAGCCATATATATGAAAGACATACAGTTAATATCATTTTTAATAGGGAAAAACTGAGATCTTTTTCTCTAAGGTCAGGAACATGATAGAAATGTCCACCCTCAACACTGTTGTTCAACAAGAGAGTGTGGGAAATCCTAGCCTCAGCAATCAAACAACAAAAAAAGGCATTCATATTAGCAAGAAAGAAGTCAAACTTTCACTTTGCAGATGATATGATATTCTATGTAGGAAACCTGAAGGACTCCACCAAAAAACTACTAGGGCTAATAGGAATTCAGCCAAGTCACAGAATATAAATCAATGCACAAAAGTCTGTTGCATTTCTATGCACCAATAACAAAACAGCAGAAAGAGTAATGAAGGAACCTATACCATTTACAATTGCACCAAAAATGGTAAGATACCTAGGAATAAACCTAATCAAGGAGGTAAAATATCTGTACTCTAAAAACTATAGGACATTTATGGAAGAAACTGAAGAGGACATGAAGACATGGAAAAATATCCCATGCTCATGGATTGAAAGAAGAAATATTGTTAAAATGTCTATACTACCCAAAGCAATCTATGCATTAAATACAATCCCTCTCAATATAACACCAGCATTTTTCACAAAGCTAGAACAAACGATTGTAAAATTTGTATGAAACCAGAAAAGACTCTGAATAGCCAAAATAATGTTGAAAAAGAAAACCAAAGCTGGAGGCATCACAATTCTAGACTTCAAGCTATTTTACAAGGCTGTATTCATTAAGACAGTATGGTACTGACATAAAAACCAGATACAATGGAACAGAATAGAGAATCCAAAAATAGACCCACAACCATATAGTCAACTGATCTTTGACATTTGAAAGAATATCAAATGGAAAAAAGAGAGTCTCTTCAATAAATGGGACAGGGAACAAGAACATGCAGAAGAATGAAACTGAACCACTGTCTTACACCACACACAAACATAAATTCAAAATGGATGAAAGACCTAAATGTGATACAGGAATCCATAAAAATCCTAGAGGAGAAGAGGTAGCAACTTCTTTGACGTCAGCTGCAGTAACTTATTTATTAATTTTTATTTATTTATTTTTTAAGATTTACTTAAAGGAGATAATTTTAAGCAGCTGCCCCGCTGAGCATGGAGCCCAATACACAGGTCAGTCTCACAACCCTGACAACATAACCTAAGCCAAAATCAAGAACTGGGTACTCAACCAACTGAGTCACGCAAGTACCCTAAACCAACTTCTTACTAGACACATCTCCAGACTCAAAGGAAACAAAACAAAAATGAACTATTGGGACTTCATGGAGATAATAACATCTGCAAAGCAAAGGAAACAGTCAATAAATCTAAAGGGCAGCAAATGGAATGTGAGAAGATACTTACAAATGGCATATCAATCAGATAAAACACTAGTAACTAAAATCTACAAAGAACTTATCAAATTCAACTTCTAAAAAATAAAAAATCCAGTTAATACATGAACAGACATGTCTCAAAAGAAGACATCCAAATGACCAACAGGCACATGGAAAAATGTTCAACATCACTAATTGCCAGGGAAATATAAATCAAAGCCACAATGAGATACCATCTCACTCTGGTCAGAATGGCTAAAATTAACACCTTAGGAAACAAGATGTTTGTGAGGATTCAGAGAAAGGGAAACACTCTTACGCTGTTGTTGGGAATGAAAACTGGTTCAACCCCTCCTGAAAACAATATGGAGGTTCCTCAAAAATTAAAAATAGAGCTACCCTATGGGCCAGCAATTGTGGTATGAGGTATTTTCCAAAGGATACAAAAATAGTGATTTGAAGAGACACATGCACACTAATATTTATAGCAGCACTATCCACAATAACCAAAATGTGAAAAGAACCCAAACGCCCATCAACTGATGAATGGATAAAGATGACGTGGGGTATACACACACACACACACACACACACACACACACACACACACATGAATATTACTCAGACATAAAAAAAAATGAAATCTTGGGGTGCCTGAGTGGCTCAGTTGGTTGAGCAACTGACTCTTGGTTTCAGCACAGGTCATGATCTCATGGGTCATGGGATTGAGCTCTTTGTTGCGTTCTGTGGTCAATGGAGAGTGCTTGAAAGATCCTGTCCCTCTGACCTGCCCCCTCCCACACCTCATACTATATTTGCTGACTCTCTCTCTCTCTCTCTAAAATAAATAAATAAATCTTTAAAAATAAATGAAATCTTGCCATTTGCAATGACATGACACTAGAGTATATAATGCTTAGTGAAATACAGAAAAACAAATACAATATGATTTCACTCATATGTGGAATTTAAGAAGCAAAACAGATGAACATAGGGGAGGTAGAGGAAAAATAAGATAAAAGCAACAATGGAGGAAAATCACAGGGGACTCTTACCTAAAGGGAACAAAACAAGGATTGCTGGAGGGGAGGTGGGTGGGGAATGAGATACATGGGTAATGGTCATTAAGGAAGGCATTTTTTGTAAAGAGCACTGGGTGTTTTTGCAAGTGATGAATCACTAAATTCTACCCTTGAAACTAATACCACACTATATATTAACTATCTCAAATTTAAATACAATCTTGACAGAAAATAAAGATGCTTTCTATAAAATAAAATAGAATAAAATTCCTCATCAATCTCTAATCACACCAAGTAAAGCTTGAACAATGTGACATTTCTGATATTTTTTTAACCTAACAGTCTTTGGGCACAAGCAGCTTTAATAGGTTAAGGAGAGACCAGCAACCTTAAGAAAGCTTCCCATGTTCATGAGGAAAATTGCAGATCAAATGGTTTCCAGGAAAATACTTTAGTAGAATACCAGGAACAAGAGATTAGAAGTAACGTTTAGAAGTAAGAGGTTATGGATATGGTATGGAGCTCGGCATCATGGAAATACAAATCAAAACCACAATGAGATATCACCTCACACCAGTCAGAATGGCTAAAATCAACAAGTCAGGAAATGACAGATGCTGGCGAGGATGCAGAGAAAGGGGAACGCTCCTACCCTGTTTGTGGGAATTCAAGCTGGTGCAACCACTCTGGAAAACAGCATGGAGGTTCCTCAAAATGTTTAAAATAGAACTGCCCTATGACCCAGCAATTGCACTACTGGGTATTTACCCTAAAGATACAAACGTGGTGATCCAAAGGGGCACGTGCACCCAAATGTTTATAGCAGCAATGTCCACAATAGCCAAACTATGGATAGAACCTAGATGTCCATCAACAGATGAATGGATCAAGAAGATGTGGTATAATCGGGCTCCTTGCTCCGCAGGGAGCCTGCTTCTCCCTCTGACTCTTCCTTCCACTCTGTCTGCCTGTGCTCGCTCTCACTCACTTTCTCTCAGACAAATAAATAAATAAAATCTTTAAAAAAAAAAAAAAAAAAAAGAAGATGTGGTATATATACACAATGGAATACTATGCAGCCACCAAAAGAAATAAAATCTTGCCATTTGCGACAACATGGATGGAACTAGAGCGTATCATGCTTAGCGAAATAAGTCAAGCAGAGAAAGACAACTATCAAATGATCTCCCTGATATGAGGAAGTGGTGATGCAACATGGGGGCTTAAGTGGGTAGGAGAAGAATCAATGAAACAAGATGGGATTGGGAGGGAGACAAACCATAAGTGACTCTTAATCTCACAAAACAAACTGAGGGTTGCTGGGGGGAGGGGGGTTGGGAGAAGGGGGTGGGATTATGGACATTGGGGAGGGTATGTGCTTTGGTGAGTGCTGTGAAGTGTGTAAACCTGGCGATTCACAGACCTGTACCCCTGGAGATAAAAATACATGTTTATAAAAAATAAAAAATTAAAAAAAAAAAAAAAGAAGTAAGAGGTTAGAAGTATCAGTTAGAAGTAACATGTACAAAACAGTGCTAACACAGTAGACTGAGTAAATTCAATAGTTGTTTTAAACAAGGTACAAATTAAGGGGACAGGACCTTTTTTGAGTCTGTCATTTTTTCCAAAGGAGTTGAAGCCAAGAAGGAGATGATAAACAAGGAAGGCATGAATGAATGTGTGCACACTCCCTCTGTAAGGACTTCATAAAATTAGTGAGACTCGAGCCCCTGTCCAGCTGGACCTTTTCCTATTTATCAGCAATAAAGAATGCTGATGGACGCTTCATCATCACTCGCTCAACCTTCAAGATAAATTAGGAAAACATTTCAGTTTTGTTCTCCTCCCCACTCCTCAACCCAATAGCAAGTTAATTCAGAAACATCATGCTTTAGGGAAGTGAACCCACTTCAAAGGAAAGGAACGAGTTCCCTGCTATCGGAGAAAACCATAATTATATAATTATATATTTATATATAATTATATAAAACCAGTATTATGTTTATTATTAATGGATCTTCCATAGTGGGGGATCACATGAAATATGGTAACTCTATTTTAAAAGTCCTTTATTCTACCAAGTAATTTATGAAATACTACACAGAACACAATTCCTTCCCCAAACCTGACAATTTGGAAAGGGTTTCTGAAAATATGGCCTTTTAAATATTAAATTCAAAGCCTCCTAAAATGAGGATGCTTTATTCAGTGTACTGCCACTTTTCAAAAAGTTCAAACTAGAGGGTATTATGCTGAGCAGAATAAGTCAGTGAAAGACTTCCACACATGATTTCACTCGTGTGGAATCTAAGAGACAAAACAGATGAACATAGGGGAAGGGAAGGAAAAATAAGATGAAAACAGGGAGAC
This sequence comes from Mustela lutreola, assembly GCF_030435805.1. Taxonomy (NCBI): domain Eukaryota; kingdom Metazoa; phylum Chordata; class Mammalia; order Carnivora; family Mustelidae; genus Mustela; species Mustela lutreola. The sequence goes on along the minus strand of NC_081298.1, from coordinate 37,675,415 downwards.
AAAGCATTAGAGACTCTTACCTATAGGAAACAAACTGAGGGTTGCTGAAGGGGAAGTGAGTTGGGGGGAACAGGGTAACTGGGTGGTTAAGTAGGGCACTTGATGGAATGAGCACTGGGTGTTATTTGCAACTGATGAATCACTAAAGTCTACCTCTGAAACTAATAATACATTATATGTTAATTAAATTGAATTTAAATATTAAAGAACTGTAGGAATTATGAAAATAATTTTCCCCTTTTGGTAAACTTAAGGAAGAATCAAGCCTGAGCCATAACAGAAGTGAGTTATGTTACTCCATTCAGGTGGATGGTGTTCATTTGGACTTACAGAAAACATCTTGGCATCTGCCCTTTGGGACCTCAATATTTCTAAGAGATCTATATTTCTTAAATGGATATCCCACCCAGGCCTTTTTGAACAACTATTCCTACCAAGGTTATCCCTGCAAGCCATTATCAGTGTGGAGGTGAGTTAATATGAGTAGCCAAGAGCAATTAATAAATGTCAATTAAACCAGGGATTCTTTTCTTTCTATAATCATAGGCAGAGATCCCAAGAGAGCCTTGTGTTAAGTCTGATTTTGATTATACCATAAGGTTCCTCTGCATTAATTAGAGGACCTCATGAAGCATACACTTGTGTGCTGCTGCCAGGTCAACATCTGGACCCCCCAGCTCACAACTTTCCAAATGGCAGTCTATCGCACAAAACAGCTGAGAACTTCCATCAAGAATAATCAAGACAAATGTCCTGGAAATAAAGGAATAGCAGCTCCAAAGGGCCTCATTCAGGAGAGTCTGAACATGGAGCATGTTTTAAAAAGATAGGCTACATCATGCAGCAGTAAAAGTAGCCCCAGCTTTTACTGGCTGAGCTCAATACAAAGTTATTTCCCACTTATTCTATATCTGGCCATGAGTCAGGACCACTGTCCTTTCATGCAGCATCAGTCCTGCGGCCCCACCATGCCAACCTCTCCCTCCATGATCACAGGTGTGTGGGGGTAAGAAAGAACCAAAGAATCAAACATCAGCAATTAGGTCCGACAGCCTAGAAATCACACATAGCATTTCCGCTCACATTTCAATGGCCAAGCAAGTCTCATGGTCATGCATCACTTGAAGGAGCAGGAAACAGATCATCTTGGGGCACTTGACTGGATCAGTTGGTTAAGTGCCTGCTTTTGGCTGAGGTCATGATCCCAGGTTCCTGGGATCCAGTCCAGCATCAGGCTCCCTGCTCTACAGGGAGCCTCCTTTTCCCTCTCCCTCTGCCTGCCGCTCCTCTTGCTTGTGCTCGCTCTCTCTCTCTGTCAAATTAATAAATAAAATATTTTAAAAAAAGAAATAAAGAAAAGAAAATGAGATCATCTCATGTGTCCAGAGAGGGAGAGGAACTTAATATATTGCTGAACCATAAGAATAACAAAAGTAAAATCTGAATGGAATAAATGGAGACTCTGACCACATTTAAAGCCACAGAATGGGAAACTGTAAGAACTAATTCGTTGTCAAAGAAGAGAAGCTCAGAGATGATTTACTTCAATCCAATGTAAACCCTTCTTTAGGAAAACAATCTTTACGCTACTCCTTGTGTAACTCCTGTATATGAATTAGGCTTGCTGATTCATTGGTTTGCTGATGCTGTCGAGGACAAACTCCAACGACAAGAGCTTCTCTGGGAAGGGACTGGGCAGTCCCATTCTCCTGGGATGAGCACCATCTCTTAAATTCTTCCCTGGTGCCTCGTTCATTTCACAAAAATAAAACTTGATTGAAAAACATTCTCAAATTTTCTAATTTTCTGAGGCTCTTCTCCAAGGACAGAACATACTATAAATAGCTAACATGCTACTTCATTCAGAGCAAGTGCAGGTTCCTTCCCCAGCCCTATTCAAGTAAAGTTCCACAAAAATTGGCCTTGGAGCACTCAGCAAATTTTGTCACCCTCATGATTCCTTCTGTGAGTGATACTTGGACATCCCAGGTTATCTTAGTTCAAGGACAAGCGGCTAATAGGCACAAGTTGATTGAATTTATTTAAAATGAGCTGCATGAGTGACCTGAAGGGGATGTCCTATTTACTGAAGGAGAAACTTGCTGCATTTTCCTGCTCACAGCCCTGTACAGAGAGCGGTTGTCAGCAGGTGGGGGACAGAGCGGGGGAGGAGGGGAGAAAATGAGTTAATGCCATAGACAATGATTCTGGAAAAGCCTCCTGCTCTGAAACTGATAACATGGGGGTGAGATCAGTTGAAGGGTTTCAGCACACTGGGTATGGGGGCAGTTTAAAAGGTCAGGTCAAAGCAATCAGTAGAATTTACTCAAACATCTGTAGCTTCTTAGGGCTTTTAATGAGAATTTCCATATTAACATTTGGTTTTACCACGGTACTGCATAATTTTCTACTCAATTTACCCCTGAGAGGTTACAGGCATCACAACATTCTTATCAAATTGACTTTCCCTAATGTAGAAAGAGACAGAAGTTTTATGATACTCTTTGTAGAGTAAGGGGGAGAGGATATGAGAGAGAATAACGTTAAGGTAAGGAAACCAAAACCGGCCTCCTTTGAATATTTATCCTACTTTTTTTTCCATGAATTTTTAATATTCATCAAAAATACATTAACAGTCTTGTTTCGCTTCAGCCTGGGGATCATTTACAAAATAGACGGTGGTGTTCAGATCTAAACAGCAAGTCTTTACCTCAGCAACAGAAACTAATTGGGTTTAGGAAATAAACCCATTAACTCACATAGGAACTGAGGCTGTAGATTCAGTTTCTAGAAGTTTTCTTACCAAAAGAAATTCTGAAGAAACTCGGGAATCATCTGAAGCGTGAAGCATTGTAGCACTGATGGAGGACCCGGAGTTATTAGATTCTATAGTCTAAACGCTATTGATATATATATATTTTTATGCTATTGATATTTGATGGTCAAATTATTTACTTCAAAATATAAAATCTTGGCAGTGGGACCAAGAGCCACCACCTATACCCGCTTTCTATGGGAAAGTGGCAAGATGTTAATAGCCTAGGTTTGAGTCCTGTGTGGTACTGCTATTACTAGAGATAGATCACAAGCCAAAGTATCTGGATGGAAAAGTTTAGATGTGCTTCTGAAGGAATCAGTCCACTGGATCCTTATTTCTAGAGCTTCTAAATAATATAACTTAGGTAGGATTTATCCTGCAATGTTGTTCTTCCTCTCTCAAATCAATCCGGTTCAATTCTGTATTTATTTATAAGTACATTGATTTGAAATAAGCTTATGCTGGACTTGCGTCCACAGAGATGGTCCACAAAACTGGGGACAGAAGCCATGCTGTTCTTTTATCAAGAAGACAAAAACCAATCAAACAAACAAACAAAAAACCCAAAACCATCATGGCACCTGGGTGGCTCAGCTGTTAAGCATCTGCCTTCAGCTCAGGCTAGGATCCCAGGGTCCTGAGATCGTGCCCCGAATCAGGCTCCCTCCTCAGTGGGGAGACTGCTTCTTTCTTCCCCTCTGCCTGCTGTTCTGCTTGCTTGTGCTCTGTCTCTTTCTCTGTGTCAAATAAATACATAAATCTTAACCAAAAAAAAAAAAAAAAGTAGAAGTAACTGAAAAAGAGACATAAAACAAACAAAAAGTCCTCTGCGTATCATGTTCATCAAAGTGTTAAACAAAAATTAGACATGAGTTTAAACCTTGATGGTATAAACAGTATGAACTGTTTGACCTTCGCAACTGACACTTCCTTCTTCAAGTGGTCTAAGATTTCATTTCATTAGACCCAGGGTCCTAGCCACCCCCTGGCCTTGCAAAGAACAATATCTTGAGAGTCAAATGAGATTAAAGCTCTTGGCTAATCTCCTGCTTTTAAAATTAACCTATACAGAAAGTTATAGAAGACAACTTTGGCTTAAGAGAAAGGAAATAATGCTAAGCTTGACAATCTGAAAGCAAATATATATCTGAAAGAAAATAAAACATAGACAAGAAGGATGAGGAGGCAGAGGTGGTGCCCAAGTATTGATATAAATAGAGGTTTGATGAAGGCAAGCAAGAGAGCTCAAACAATAAAACTACCATCCGTGGGAAATGGGGAGGAAAGTGAATTAAACCCTCATCTTTCATAACAGTGAGTCAACAGACTTCATGTAAAGTTAATAAATCAAGAAATAATAGATATGTTATGTAAAGTTAAGGAAATAACCAACAGAGAAAAAGAAAATGAAAACAGGATTTGGGACAAGAGAGGGAAAGAATACATCATATGCTCGTAAGTACTCTTTAAATTTTAAAATCCATGCACGCTTGTAATTTTGGGGGAAAGTAAAGAATAAAGAAAGAAGTAAAGAAATAATTGGGAAGCACGCATTACATTGATTTACAGCACAGCCAAGAGCAGAGAACATCCATTTATAACTCTGACAGTGCAGTGAAGAGTGGGTGGAAAAAAGTTTTCATAAGCAGACATTGTGGCCCACACCAGGTCCTCTGAAAAGAGAAAGGAGCTGGGATGGGTGGATGTCAGCTAAAGGAGGGCCCCAGCATGGAACCCTGGCTTTGCCATTTGACTTAGGAGTTTGCCCCTCTCCCTCAACCCCTGCCTCAGGAGGCTATTTGTAACATCGACCTTCAGAAACTCAGATAGACACACCCAGAGTCTGTATTCTATTGAAATTAATTCTGCATCATCAAGAAGATAAGAATCACATATGCAAATCAAGTGATCCATGTAATTAAAGAAAAAAAATGAGCTAGGAATAAACAAGAGAGTGGCACTTTGGAGGGGATGAGCAAAGGGTCCAATGTGGATGATGGAACCCTCTGGGGAATGTTCAGGAAAGTGAAGCCAGCTCAGAGAATATGACAGTCAGAAGAAACCCAAGAACTTTCTCATGTAGGGATCTTAACCTGGATAGAATGCAGCAGTCCATACACCGGGATTGGGGGGGAAAAAATCCTTAATTAACCTCTATCTGAAACTTAGTCTTTCCTTAAACTGCAAATGAAATCTACCAACCATAAGAGTGCTAGCATTGACACTTTGACACCTGACAAAATGGCAGGTAGTTTTGTATTGCATTACTGTTTCTGCAGATATCTTAAAATATGGCTTACACTGATTATTCTTTATATTATAGTTGTTTTTAGATTTACTACTATATCTTATTACTTAACATGTTAACAAATATATGCATATGTTACTCTAACCTATATATGTTTTTAACATTTTTGTTACCCCACTTCAATAAACATGGTTTCTTTTATAAGCCTATGTATTTTACTGCAAGCATTTAAAAATTAATTCTGAGCAGAAGTCTACAGGCTTCACCCGACTTCCCGGGGGACCAATGACACACAGAAGTTAGGAATCTCTGGAGTCCTGCTGTATTAGTTTTCTATTTTTGTACGAAAACGTTACTGCCAACTTAGAACCTCAAACACTGCAATTTATTGTTGCCGCATTTCTGTGAGTCAGCAGTCAAGGCACAGTTCAGTTAGAGCCTCTGCTCAGGGTCTCACAAGACTGAAATCAAACTGTTGGCTGAGCTGGGGTTCTCATCTGGAGTTCAGCCTCTTTCTAAGCTCAGATTATTGGCACAGTTTAGCTCCTTGCCACTTATAAGTCTGAATCTTACAGTTTCTCGAGATTGCACACTATCCCCGCCCGCCCTCACCTGCCAAAGGTGGTTCTCTCTACAACATGGAAGTTTGCTTCCTTTTAGGTAAGTCTTCCATTTCTTACCTATGAACCCTCTTTTATAAACTCAACTGATTAGGTCAGGCCCACCAAATATAATCTTCCTTCTGATTAACTCAAAGTCAACTGAAGGAAAGACAAGCAAGGGGGGCTTCCAGGTTTCACCACTTAACATTGCCAGTTTGCTTTAAGAATTGTATCCCTTTAAAACACTTGCTTCTTCCAGTTGACAGCCATCCCCTGATGGAGGGCCTGTTGCTATGCTACCATTATCCTGGGACCAAGTATATGGGCTACTGGGGAAGGCAATAGTAGCCTGAAGGCACAGAATGCCTGAGGAAGGAGGAAGCTAATGGGGTCGGGAAACATTAAACAGTAGAAGTCCAGTTTGTAGTCCCAGATGTTGCCTACTTAACGGTAGTGCTTAAAGCCCACATTTGGCTCTGGACTGCCTCCCAAAATATGCCAGGTAAATACGGAAGGGCCAGAGGCTGATTTTTACCCGGTTTGGCTCTTGTGCACTGTGATGACTCAGACACCCAGGCAGTGGGTTTCACATGACACAGACAGAGCTGCAGGAGACCGGGAAATGTGTGCTTGAGCTCATGTCAGCATGTCTATTCTCATGGCAAGGGAGGCCACCTATCACTCCAAACTGGGCATGGGAGAGAAGCGTTTCAGTGTTTTCCCCCTCCACAAATCCTCGGCAAACTAAAATCTGACTGTCATTGCTGCAGTAATACAACTGACTTCAGACTGAAAAATTAAGTGCACCATCACCCTTAACCTCCCCTAAGGAACCAAGCCAGTGTATTGAATCCCCTATTTGTCAGATACCCACTCCAAGCAAGACAAGGCTCCTTCCAAACTGCAGTGTTTCAGTATAGTTCCCCAGCCTCAGCATGGGGCAAACACAGTAAGTTCAGAATGATTCCAATTTATGTGGTATCAGAAGATGACATACCATTTTAAGTGGCTTCTGTCCTTCTAAGGGAAGTGAAAAGGTGATTCTATATTTAGAATCTGTCCTAAAGATTTGGGATGGATAAGGGTGTAATTGGAGAGCTGTCTTTTTCAAAGGCTAACTGAGTGATCAGACTTTAGGTTACATATATTTTTTTAAATATCACCTTCATCCTAAAACATAATGACTTTTTTCAGAGCAACAAACCCTGATGGAACAAGCTCTCTCTTCAGAAATAGTCTGCTGAGTTTCAGGTGTTATCAGGCATACTGGAGAAAGGGAGTGTTCAGCAAAGAACCCATGTCCCCAGGGGGGTGGTGTTGAGGAGAGGCAGAAAAGACTTGGATTGTGGTTAATCAAGATACATAAACACAAAAAGAAGGTGGGGTATTGACAAATAGGCAAATCTCAAGTTCTTAGTCTTTTCTGTCTCTTGGATTCTACTGGCAGTCTGATGAGCCGATGGGCCCTTCCTTTATCGGGATAATATTTTTCAATGCATAAGGTGAAATGCACCAGGGTACAAAGTAAAAACTGAATTATATCCAAACTTACTAAATATTAAAAAACATAAATTTGTGATATAGTAATGTTTGTGCTACTTTATTGGCATATTAAATAACGAGAACTAGTGACAAGTCAAATAATATAATTTAAAAATAGTGATAGAATAAATGACATTTTAAGATATGGGGAACAATTCTGTTGTTATTAAAATAATTGTGATTATTTCTTTTGAAGCCAAAGAACCAGATACTGTTGATACTACTGCAGTTGGCTGCCTATATACATAATTGAAAAGAACTCTACATTTCAGTGAAATAAAAATGTTTTCATTTTTTTTTTTCTTTACAAGTTCATGAACCCTCCTCTTAACTACCCAATTTGAATCTGTAGACTACAGGTCAAGAACTAACGAAAATTACCTTGTCACTGTAGATTAAATAATTCATGTCAAGAAAGTCAAAGCTTCTTTTACCAGATTAAGCTGATAATTGCTAAACCCCATTATCTTTTCTGCAGTTTCAAAGAGTGAGAAAAATGAAGGAAAATGGATATTTTTGTAGAATTTTATAATCATACTAGACAAGTAGAAGGGTAGAAAACCCTATTTAATTTTAATTCTGCCACTGTGGAGTCAAGAATATATACAACATGCAAATATATGCAACCAGTTTTCAAATTAACATACTGACCCAGGAACATTGGCACTGGAAACAAAATAAAAATAAAAATCAGGGGCACCTGGGTGGCTCAGTCGTTAAGCGTCTGCCTTCAGCTCAGGTCATGATCCCAGGGTCCTAGGTTCAAGCCCCACATAGGGCTCTCTGCTCAGCAGGAAGCCCACTTCGCCCTCTCCCACTCCCCTGCTTGTGTTCCTGCTCTCTCTCTCTCTGTCTGTCAAATAAATAAATAAATAATATATTTTTAAAAAATTTTTTAAATGTTAAAAATTTAAAAAATAAAAATCAGAGCATAGTTTCCAAGCACCAGGAGGCACGAGAATGTTGACTTGCTGCTTAGAGTTCGGACTGTACCTCCCACAATTTTGTCTATGACATAAGGAAAGATTTTCTTGCCCCTCACCTACTGTTGCTTCCGAAGAAAAACCCCCTTTTTGAGAGAGATACTCACAACCAACCTCCATATGAAAAAGAACCAGGTTATACTTTCCTCTGAGTAATGAAGTCCATTTCATCTGCTCATAGTTAAGAAAATCCCCAAATACAAAAACATATTTATAATCATATTTGAAGTAGAGCTTATCATCCCCAAAGGAAGATACTTTGCTTTATGAAATAATTCCCTATGGTAGCTTTAACTCAATCAACTTAGTCAAAAGCACCTTGTGCTTAGGAACTCCACTAGGTGGTGAAGGTAGAAGCATCAATTAGAAAGATACCTTGTCCTAGAGGGGCTCACTCTTGGGTGGAAATTCCTTGAAACTGAAGGTAACCTGTGCCCATTACTGTTTTAAAACTCATTATGCTTGATAGAGACACTGTGTTCAGGGGGCAGGAGAACTTGAAGACAGAGCTTTAGAAACCATGGTTAATTGAAGACAGTAAGCAGACATAAAGATAAAGCCTCCTAGGATTCTGAGGGAGTAGGATGATCTCAAGGTTATTTTCTCTCAAGGCAGCAGTGATAGCAAAGAGCTGAGATCATGCCTCTAGGGTCACCTTTGGGAGCAGAGGCTTTGGAAGGGACACAGGGTCATAATAAACTCTAAGAGAAAGACTGGAACAAAAATGAAGCCAGGAAGTTAGTAGGCCTGCCTCCTTTCCTCATGGAACAGCAAGTCTACATCTTCAATAAACTGCGTGTGACTGGATTTCTCTCTAGGAGCTGGAGAAAGAAGAGTGTGCTATACCCAAACAATAAAGGGTCAAACCAACCTGCTCATAACCAGCCACAGGATGAGAGATACAGGAGTCATGTCAATGTGACAAAGGCACAGAATCCACAGGCATGGGGGTTCAGGACCTCATTTCCTGGGTGTTCAGGGGGCAGGAGGGTAGACAACAAAATTTCAGAGAGCCAGGGTCACATGAGAAGTAATGCATGCACACTTGTCAGGAACAGCACTCGGGTGTGACAGGAATTGCACCTTGAATGAGGATGTTAAATGTATGATTCCAGAAATAGACTCTTAACAAAAGGACTGAAACCATAAAGTTGGCAGTTGCACAACAGACTGTGAAGGACTGAAAATGGTGTGCAAGTATGTGTCTTATACCCTCACACTGTGGGGGCTTTGGCTCATTGTGTGTTGCGAGTAAGCCCCCTTCTTTTCTAGTAACAGGAATCACTCTCGAGTTCTACCCCAGTGAACCAGCGTGGGTGGAAGAATATCCCCAAGGGAAAACTGTCTATGGATTTTGTGCCCCTAGCTATCTATGGCTGGAGCCCCATGTCTCTAGAACCTTAAAGAAGAATGCAGTGTTTGAGGGAAGATGCTTATGGATTCAGAGTCAAGGTCATAACCAGGGAATACCTGGGCCACAGACATACCTAGATAATTCATAAGAATGAGAGCCTTATGACCTGAGCTGACATATCACAGATTTTGTCTACTTGGTACTCTGAGTTCCAAATACCAAAAAGACACGAGATAAGCTCACTCACACACACACACACACACACACACACACACACACACACTTCTGACTTTTTCTTTAAAGATTTTTTTTAAATTTATTTGACAGACAGAGATCACAAGCAGGCAGAGAGGCAGGCGGAGAGAGAGGGGGAAGCAGGATCCCTTCTGAGCAGAGAGCCCAAAGCAGGGCTCAAACCCAGGACCCTGGGATCATGACCTGAGCCGAAAGCAGAGGCTTTAACTCACTGAGCCACCCAGGCACCTCTGACTTTTTCTTTAAACATAAAAAAAAAAAAAAAAAAACATTAGGCAGAGAAAATAAAGACTTGTGAGAGAAGAAAGTGAGGAAGTGTGTTATAGGACTTAGCAAAGAAGAAAAAAATCTATTTTTAAGACCTTGAATTAGCATTAACAGAAGGCAGAAGGGGAGGGAATATAAGAGCAGAGTAGCAGCAGACAAGAGCCATGGGGGGCTGCTCACAGACTCTGCTGGCCCTCCTTCCAGATCTCTCCCCATCCTTATGTGGGGGGAAGTCTGCATAGGAAGACACTGGGGAATGGCAGTTGGGAGCTAGTGATGGGGCCTTTAGCATTTGCCTCGAAAATCCATTTTCCCAGCACAAATAGTTTATTTAGGTTTTATGTCTCAGACTGTCTTCATTTGCATCCCCTGGATACAGCCTCTGACTCAGAGCTGTTACTCAAAGGGTTTTCGAGGTCATGCTTTCTCAGGAAATACGTCTATGGATGTGAGAAAGGTAGGACTGAGCAGGGAGAAAATCTGGCCCTCAATGCCATTACAACAGAGACTTTGATGACCTTACAAGGAGCTCTTGAGCTGGGATGACCTCGGTTGTCCCAAAAGAGGCAAATAGTCAAGCCTTTGTGTCGTTGGTCAGTCACTGCCTCTGCTGCCTCTCCTTAAGCACAGCAGGCCCCTCAGACCACGGGCAATTTCCTGGGAGAGCCCCCATTGTGAGCAGACAACAGCTGAAATTTCTGGCAATTTGGAGGGGCGTATTGTCCTCAAGGGGGACCTGAATGACACAACATAATATCTACCATACAGATCAATAAATAGGAGCATGCCGATGGAAATCATGGAGGCCTCAAGTCCCTCCTCTCCGCCTTCCTCCTCTTCATATTGTTAGGCTGGGTTCTCATGTGAACCAAGCTAAATTGTGATACTACCTACTTAGAGACAGCATCGAATTCCACAGGTTAAGGGCTTAGTCCTATAAGACTGCCCACCAACCCCGTTTCAGATGGCAAGTCCAGATTGTTACCTGTGCTTTTGACCAACCAGCTACAGATGGAAGGTTCCAAATCCCTCTTTGGGTCTGATTAATTTATTAGAGTGGCTAACAAAACTCGAAACTCAGATGTTTTACCAACTAGATTACTATAGTATTATAGATTACTATAGATTATTATTGGTTTAATATAAAAGTATACAACCCAGGAACAGCCAGATGGAAGAGATGCATAGGTCAAGTTTTAGTGCAAGGGCATAGAGCTTCCCTACCCTCTCCGAACGGGCACTCTTCCCCCTCTGTTCCTCAAACCCAGAAGCTCTCTGAACTCAGTCCTTTTGGGTTTTTATGGAGGTTTTTTTATATAGGTATGATTGAGTAAATCATTAACCATTGGCAATTGATCCAATCTCCAGCACCTCTTCCCTTGAAGAAGTGAGGGGCTAGGACTGAAAGTTCCAACCTTCTAATCACAAGGTTGGTTTTACAGGCAACCAGACCCCATCCTTAGGTGGGATCTAAAAATCTCTTTATTCACATAATAAGGGACCTCTAGCTCTTCTTCAAGAAATTCCAAGGCTTTTAGGAGCTTTGTCCCAGAAAAGGGGACAAAGCCCAAATATACATTTTGTTTTGTTTTGTTTTTAAATTATAAATCAAAATGTCACACCAGCTCCTCAGGGCATGACTGGATTCTCTCTTGTTCTAACTGAGCATCTTAGTGTTTCAGCAACAGAGAATGTTTATTCCAGAAGAGCCTCAGAGACCTACTATAAACTCCTAGTTCTTTCAGCTAGAGGGAACTGATAAAGGCCACACAGTGAGAATTAATGTCGGCTTCCCACTACTGTGGGAGACTGACTAGAGAACAGAAAGCAGGAAAGAGCTGTGGATGGGGGTGAGGACTTGGACACATGGAAGCCTGAATATTCTGAGACACTGGGAAGGGATACATCTCAGTTACTACCTGTGAAGGCTACAGATCCCACCCCCTGATTCTCTTTTCCTTTTACCCAGCTTTGTGGCTTGTGGCCCAGGAAGGAGAAATTTAAAACATTTTTATTACCCACATGGTGTGAATCAGCCATTTCTTGATTGTGTGTGAGTCATCTACAGCTGAGATGACTCTACATCTGTGTTGGCTTGAAGCAACCTCATCTTACCCCTGGGATCCTGGTATAATTATTAAAAGCACATCCTTTAACTGCCCAGAGAGGTCTTATTTGGTCAGTGTGGTTACCTGAGCTAGAGCCAAGTGGGGCTTAGAAGTATTACAGAGTCCTACCTTGGCTTCCCCACATCATCTCTCCTATTTTTAGGTCCAGAGGCCTCCTCCATGTTCTCTCTTGCCTGGGCACAGAGCTACACACTATTGGTCAGTCTCCCTTGCACCAGTATTTGTTTATGGAATATGGGTGGAAGTGAGGTCACCACTTCCAGAAACTGGCCTTAATGCGAGCCTGTCTCCTCCCATCAACACCTCATACAGCAGATGGTAAGGACCTAGAGAAGGGAGAAGCCACAAGATAGAAGTCGCCTGGGTCTCTGAATGCCTGATGAGCAAAACAAAACCAAACAAACTCCATTAGACTAAGGTGAGCAAGAAATAATTTGCTATCGTTTTAAGCCACTAACATTTGAGGTTAACTGCTATGGCAATTAGACTCCATAACTAATATACTTCTCTCCCAGATCTCCATCAGCAGCCTTGCCCTGGCTTTCCTAGGAGCAGAGCCTGAGCCAGGGATTCAGATGCATGTGGCTCATGGAGGTAGGGCTCCTAGAAGGAGAGGAATCAGGGAAGGCTAAGAGGGTAGGGGAAATTGCTGAGCAAGAATGTGGCCTGAACCATGGGGGCTTCTGAGACCCTTTTGAGCTGTACCCCCTTGAAACATGGGAGTGGCCTTTCTATCTCCCTATGAGTTCATCATTGGCTTTAAGCTGCCTCCTGGAGGCTGGAAGAAAAGAAAGAAATTAGTGGCCCTGAGTGCTGAGGGTAATTTTTCATTTGGAGCATGAGGGTTGGAGAAGGGAGCTGTGGGTCCGCAGCAATTCATATACACGGCATCTGGGGATAGGGGCATCAGCCTCCTAAAGGGGACCTGGACAGGACACCACTGCTTTGCATTCACCTGCATTACAAAAATCACTATAAACCCATGTCAGTATGGCCTTAATTACCAATTTGGCCCCCATATAATAAATATTTTGACTGGGAATTAAGAAAGCCTAAGGAGAATTAAAGAAAAACATTTTAAAATCAATCAATAAAGTTCTCTGTTGCAAGCAATTAAAATATGTTTTCAAAATTATTCTGGCTGGGGGATAAAGCATGGGCAAAATGGGTAAAGGGGAGGGGGAGATGCAGGCTTCCAGTTATGGAATGAATAAGTCATGGGGATAAAAGGTACAGCATAGGGAATGGTCAATGGTATTGTAATAGTGTTGTATGGTAGAAACACTTGCACTAGGCACAATGTATAAAGCTATCAAATCACTATGGTGCACACCTGAAATAATGTGACATGGCATGTTAACTATACTACAGTTTTTAAAAAGACTAGGGGCAACTTAGTAAAAGAGGAATTTATTAGCAAAGGGGATTATTAGCAAGAGGGATTTTTATGAACAAGTAGCTCCAGAAATTAGTGGGAAGTAGGGGGAATGTAGCTTGAAAAAATGGCAGGAATCAAGGAAGGTCAGGCAGAAAGAAACAAAGCCAAGTTCACCACATCCAAACAGAATGCTACTGAGGCACTATCAGTGCTGAACACCACTGCCATCATCTCCAACTTTACCCTCTAATAAGTGTAAGCAGGGAGTGCCTTATACAGAGATCTACCCATACAACTTTAGGGTTGACAAGTTTAATGCTTAGAGTGAAAGCAGCAGAAGAACCATCTGGGAGCTGTCTGGAGTACTCTGTTGAAAAGCATGAGCACTTCTGCACATCCTTCTACCATCTGAACTTTATGCCATTGGCCTTTTAAGTCTTTGGAATGTCAAGAGATCCCTTCAAAAATGGAAATACCTTTAACATTTTTCTTAACACCTTAGCTATCAGCCAGCACTATAGTTAGGACCAGGTTCTAGTTAGCTAAGGACAAGGCAGTAATGATTTGGGATATCACATGTTCAAATGGAAAAAGAAATGCTGGTATACGATGACATATCTGGACTTACTTAAAGTTTTTTGAGGGCATTCATTGACCACATTTGGTTTCCTTGTTAGAGCCTTGCTTTTGTTTTCAAACTGGTAATGAATGTCAGCAGAAAGATCTATCATTTCTGAAACCAGAGCCCATCACCCAGCTTCAAGAAGCCGTACACAGACTACAGGGCCCTACTTCTGGGCCCTACTTCTGACTCCAATACAGAATCTCCAGCCCTTTTGGGTTCTCGATACCAGGAGACTCAACTAATGAGCTTATTTTGCTCATGTATATTTTAAAATAAATTGTATTTTAGCTGGTATGGTAGATTTCAAAAATGACATCCCTGGATCCAGGCCTATTGCCCAGATATGATTTTCCAGCTCTTCCCATCAAGCTGTGGAATTAATTTCCCCACTGTCTGAATATCACCAGTTTTGAAACTTATTTTGGTCAACAGAATGACAGAATTGTCAGTTTGTCAGTTCTGAGTCTTGGCCTTGTAAGGGTATGTGCACTTCTCTTCTTTCCTGGGGCTCTGCCTTGGCTAGGATAAGAGACACATGGAGTAAATATGGGCTATCCCAGTGGAAGTCATTTGGAAACATCCAACCCTAGCCAACCTGGGTGCTGACCACAGACAAGTAAGTGGTCCTAGCGTAGGCCAGAAGAACCACTGAACTGAGCCCAGCCCAAATCACGAACCTGCAGAATCATGCATTAACAAAATGGTTGTTTAAGCTACTAAGCAAAGGGGTGCTTTGTTGAGCTACAAAAACCAGCTACTACAGAGAGAGCATTAGCTTTTTCCAGATGGCCACAGGCAGCATAGAAAGATAATCAAAGTCTGGGCGATCACACTCACATGTATCTGCCCTGAGACTTTATCTTCTGTTTAGTAT
Organism: Mustela lutreola; assembly: GCF_030435805.1. Taxonomy (NCBI): domain Eukaryota; kingdom Metazoa; phylum Chordata; class Mammalia; order Carnivora; family Mustelidae; genus Mustela; species Mustela lutreola. The sequence continues at coordinate 37,660,340 of NC_081298.1, read as the reverse complement.
TCCCTATACGCCAGGACTGTGCAGAGACATGTGAGTCTCAGTCATTTGGCAGGCTTTAATTATTTGACCATGTATCACTGCCATTTCCAGGAGAACTTGATAATACCCAACGGCTGCTCACTTCCAATTCCAAGAAAGCTAAGAGAAGAAAAAAAAAAAAAAAATAATGGGTCTCAACACATTTGTAGTAATCACTGGCTGCATAATTAAAATAGAAATCTGTCATCTACAGCCAGGGGTAAAGCAGGTAAAATTAAACATAAACTGTCATAAAAATAATTAAAAACTAGACTTTTAAATTAAAAGACATCTTTTAATAATTAGTTAACATTTGCTATTGTTCTAAACAGACTTGCTGTTAACCTTTAACACGTTGCTCAGGCAGTCCTTTCTTAGCTGAATTTTAATTATGCTTGAGGGAAAGTAAAAAGAGTGATCTGTTCATTAATCTATTAAGAGCCTGTTCTTTATAAGGTAGACCTTCAATGGGATGCCTCAAAGAATAGGACAATCCGTGCTTTCAGTAATATGACCATACAGAAAGGAAGATAAGTGCTCCAAAATATCACTTAATTATTGAGTCTTAGTTAATTGACATAAAGAAAAGGACTTCTCAAGAAGGTAACATCTGAACTACTTGTAGAGATGGGTCATGAGGTTGGTATTTAGAACGCACCAACGCTATACATAGCTGCAAAGGAAGCAACTGATAGACAACTTCAAAACTACGTTCAACAGCAGATTAAGTTCTAGCTACTCTCAGGAAGGGGACTGTCAACACTTTTGTTTAAGAAAACAACCCCTATTCATCCCTTAGAGGTCTATTCAAGTTTTCTTAAGCAAATAAATCTTCTTAGAGCTATACATTCTAGCAGCAGAGGAATGAGAGTCACGAGGCAACTCTGGCTAAAAGAGCTTCTGCAGAAAGACCAGGGATCTGATTTCTCCAATTCCAGCTGTTCCAAGTCACAAAAGGGTCATGACTATCTTTTGTTACCTTTATGGAGGCCCATCCACTGTTCCCTGAGTTGAGTATTTCCAATGAATTGTGTATTTGGCCTTACAGCACCACTATGGCTTTAAGACAATGTTTGATTTGGTCTAGCTGATTGGAAGGAACAGAACTGACTTTGAACAATGAACAAATGTTTCCCTCCTCACAGATAGAAGCGCCCAGCTCCTGCAAGCACATCTTCCTCCTATCTGCCTCTGTCCCCAGTTACTCTGCCTTTCCTCTAGATGCTGTGGGTAAAAGATCCATGATCTTAGACAAAACACACTCCTCCTATCTGCACCAACCTTTTCCTTTTCAACACTCAAGGCAATCAATTCATCAATGTTTCCCTCTTTTCTGTATTGTTATTTTTCCTTGTTCTTATAAGTCACATGATTGTATTTTTCCCATTTATAAAGAAAATGATTTTCACTTAATCATTTCTGTCTTCCAGCAAACAAACAAAACTTTTTACTTTCTCTTTTCACAAAACTCCTTAAAAGAGAAATCTATACTCACCCATCATCAATTTCTCCTTTCCCATTCTCTATTAAAACCATGTCGACCAAGATTTGCCCCCTCATTCCAATTAATCTCTTCTTACAAGATCATCAGTGGTCTGCATGCTTCTCAGGCTAACAGTTATCTGTCCTTATCTTAGTCCTATCTTAGTAGCTTTGCACAAAGCTGAAAACTCCCTGCTCCTTGAAAACATTTCTTCTCTTAATGTCCATGGCATCGCATTCCTATTGTTTCTCTCCTGTACTCTAAGCACTTACTCTAAGATTCCTTTGCTAGTTCCTTACAATCTTCATGGCATTGGCAATTCCAAGTGCCCCAGGACTCAGGCCTTGGCTTTAGTCATTGCTTTATCTGAACTCATTCTTTTCATGATGTCAACCAGTCTCATGGCCTTGAGTAGTTTCAGATATACACACGAGCATATAAAAGAGGCTCCAAAATTCATCTCCACAGCCTGGACCTCTCCTCTAATCATCTCATTATCTGATGGCCTCTCTACCTGAATGACTAACACATACCTTAAACATAATAGGCCCAGACTGAACTTCATCTTATTTTATTACAGGACCTTCACTGTCCTTCCCATCTCAGAATATGGAAATTCCTTACTTCCAGCCAATTGGGCAAAAATCCTTGCCATCATCCTTAACACCATTCTCTCATACTGCACATCTGAACTATCAGCAAACTTAATTGACTAGGCATCAAAATATTTTAAAAATTCAACCGATTCAGTGACTTATCATTCCATCTACCACAAGACCCTTGGCTAGCCATCACTATCACCTATAATATTGTGATGGCTTCTTATCTTGTATCTACACACACACACACACACACACACACACACACACACACACCATTCATTCCCAGGCACCATTAGCCTTTGTACTTGCTTTTCTTCTTTCTCCTTTCTGGTTTTCCTCAGCTATCTTCATAGATGTCTCTCTTACTTCTTTCTTAAAAGAAGTAAGAATGTCTCTCTTACTTCTTTCTTAAAAAAAGTAAGAGTTGCCATCTTGTTTTGTAAGGTCTTCCTCCTTGGCCTTTTTTCTAGAATATCAACCAGCATCACCAACACTATTCTTCTCAATCCCCTTTCTTGCTTGATTTTCTTCTCCTTAGTAGCTCTATCCATCTAAAGTTTTACATATTTTATTTATTGATCCCTTGTCTATGGAATATAAGCTACACAAAGTTAAGGATTTCAGGCTAATCACAGCCTGTATTGATTTCATTCTTATTACTAGCCAATCATTCCCCCCACCCCCGGAACCTAACACCTTGTCAGGTGATTTATAGTTTATACCAAGAGAGGTTGATTATATTTCTCTGCCCCATTGCTGTTGGGCTCAGCCATAAAACTTGCTTTGATCAATGGAATTTAGGCAGACGTGGTTGTGTGGCAGATCCAACCCTAGGCTTTAAGAGGAACTATATGTTTCCACACCCTTCTTATACTTTTGTCATTGCTATGAGAAGCGCATGCCTCATGTAGATACTGGTCCCAGAAGGTTATGGACTATATGTTTTACACTCAAACAAACTATAGAACTATAGGTTCTCAAACTATAGGTTAGAGTCTTGTTCAGCTGAGCCCAAGCTTGATCAGCCAGACCCTAATCACCTGACACATACACAAAAGAGAAATAAATCCATATTATTTTATGTCACTGAGATGCTGAGATTGCTGTGCACCAACAGCTAACTAATATACTGTTACATTCACAGATCCTGGCACATAATAAGTACCTGATTAAAAAGAAACTGATGAATAAATATCCATGAATCATTTTATTTTTGGGAGTCATTAGTGCTTACCAAATATTCTGTCTTTGTGTCTTCTCACAGAGACCACAGGGCCATGTGATTAGTTCCAACCAATGAGTTATAAACTAAAGTGACAGTGTGTCATTTCCAGACTACAGCCTCTATTTCAGGACATTCTAAACATTTATTTTTCCCTCTGGTAGAGAGAAGGAATTTTTGCAATGATAACTGCTTTCTGTGCAGGAGCAGTGAACAGACCCTCCTGCTCATCTGCTTGACATGTAACGTCCATGAGAAATAACCTGTTGCTGCCTTAAACACTGAGATTTCTGGTTTGTTTGTTACTGTAGCATAAATTAACTTATACCTTATCTCTGCAAGACTATATACAAATGAGACATAGGTTTAGAGTCATTTTATTATTTATTATTATATTTCAATATAATATTTATTATTTATTATTAATTCCAAGTGGTATGGGGGTACCATCCTTATATCCTTGTTTTGTGAGGTAATAAGTTTTCTAACAGAAGTATTTGCTCTAAAGGAACTTGGGTTGAAATCTGGAAATAGACACATATTGGGTGTGTGATATTAGATAAATCACTTAAGCACTCTGGCCATGCTTCTTATTTGACAAATAGGACTAATAATACCCCTCTCAGAGGTTATTGTTGCCATTCATTCATATACTTGGCATTTACTGAGGATGTTTTGAGCTCAGATTTTGAGCTCAAGAAGCTTAATGTCCACGCGGGGGCAAACTAGAGGCCCATATCACTGTGTTAGCAGGCATGGCATGGGACATCTGTCAGGGGAAACAGGAAGACACCATGTATGACTCAGAAGCAATTACCTGAGCCACAGAAAAGCATAACTTGGAGCCTAGTTTCTAAACAAGCATCATTCTCCATGCTTAGCTCTCTGGCCCATTAAGTTGCTCTCTATCACTTCTTTGCAAAAGTGCCTGCTTCTCATTCAAGAGTACTTAATGTTTTATTTTTATATTTTTAAAAAGATTTTATTTACTTATTTGAGAGAGAAAAAGAGAGCATACGCAGAAGCATGGAGAGGGAGAAACAGACTCCTCACTGAGCAGGGAGCCTGACACAGGGCTTCATCCCAATACCCTGGGATCACAACCTGAGCCGAAGGCAGATGTTTAACTGACTGAGCCACCCAAGGGCCCCAGTACCTAATGTTTTAAACATGATTTTGCTGTCCCAGATAGCATCATGGCCCTAGAAAAGTTGATGACTGGTAAACTTCCAATTCCTACAGAACCATTTCAGGCCATTGGAACTCCTTGCAACTCTCTCTCCTTCACTGAGGCCATTGCAATCTTTAGTTATAAATTTTGTGATTATTTAAACACCAATCAGCTCACTCAATAAGTTGTTATGTTTCATGAGGACAAAGTCTATTTGATATACCCAGTGAATAGTACAGTGTTGATATAAATAGTACAGTGTTTATTCACCAATAAACAATTGGTGAATGAATGAATAGATGAGTGTCAGGTCTTCCATCTCTACTGTGTCACTCCATCCAAATCATCACTAAAGTTAAGTTCAAAAGTGATGAATCTGAATGCTTAAAGGGGAAAATATCCAAATACAAGGAATTTGCCTAAAATACAACCTAAATTTTCCTATGCAGAAACTTTTATATTTTGAAAGAGATCTAACACACCAGTTTCAAATTTCAAGATAAATAAGTACTAGAAATGTAATGTACAACATGATGACTATAGTTAGCACTACTGTGTAAGAGAATAAATCCTAAGAGCTATAACAAGAATTTTTTTCTATTCTTTATATTTTGTGTATATGAGATGATAAATGTTAGCTGAACATGCTGTGATAATAATTTCACAATATATGTAAATCAAACCATCATTTCATGTGCCTTAAACTTTACAATGATGTACATCAAATACTTCTCAATAAAACTGGAAAGAAATAAGAGAAAGATATTTAAGCCAAATGAAGGACTTTCTAATGGTAGAATTTCTGTCTAGAGGGATATTTAATAGAAAAGCAATAAGAAAGTATGTTGAAGCATTTTTCACATGCATTATCATGCTGTTCTTCAAATTACACCATCTGTGTAATTGTTTACTCGTAAGATTGACCAAGACTAAGAGAATGGAGAAGCAAAAAAGCATTTGGAAAAAAAAATACACAGTTTTTCCTAAATCTGGATAATTTTTATTCATCCTACCCTCATTAAAAGTGAGGAACTAATTGAATTAAGTGTGTGCTAGAAATTAGAATAACTTCCCTTTGAAATGTAAATGTCTGGGCACATAAAGAACAATTAAAGAAGCAGCCCAGATAAAGAGTCTGTAATGAATTCTGATGTAGCCAAACATTTTAGGTTGTGCTTTTTATGCCACTTTATTTGGAAATGCTTCACCATAATGTGACGTACCAAAATAACTTAGGCAAGAATATTTATTTTTTTTCTTTTTAGCAAGAGTGAACTGTAAAACATTCTGTGCTTGGATATAAAACTGAAATCAAAGTACTCAAGAAGTAATTCCTCACCATAAATGCTAACTCTGTAAAGAGTAAAAGAGTAACAAGTATGTAAAGAGTGTGGGCTTCCATCTGAGTGTTGGGATGCTGAACCAAATTATATAAATACTTGGTTTGTATGGAAAATCAACTCATTTAGCACTGTCAATGGCTCTAAAAACTGCATGTTTCTTATTTTATACATATCATCTGCTCAATTTGCCTTTAATTTACTGTATAAGTAGTGTGACCTCATTTCATGGAGATGAAGACAACCTCAGATTCATTCAGAAGCAATAATTATGGATTGCAGAAGGATAACATAATGAGAAGATCCCGTTTGCATAAAATTGCTATTTTAATGTTGGATGCCAGAGCTGGCTTTATCAGGGTTTGACACATCTGCCAGACTCAGCTACGGCTCCAATGGGAAACAAAAATATAAGAGGAGTGATGAAAATGTTGAACCCTATTAGATTCAGGGATGGGCATCTCAGCTGACGTCACAGGTTATCTTTCTGTGTAACAGCATTATCACAGGACGGCCAGCTTACCAAGCATTTATGAGGATTATTTCAATTCAAACTTAAAAACAACCCTACAAGGTCAGTGCTATTGTTAATATTATTCCCATTTGACAGGTGAAGAAAGTAACTTGCCCAAAGCCACGCAGTTAAATAATTGCAGAACCAAAACCGTAGATCTGAATACAAAGCCCAAAGTCCTATTACCTCTTCTTTAATCTATCTTTTATTCAGGTATCTATCCATTTCTCTCTCTCCTCTTCCCTATATCCATCTGTCCATCCAACCATGTTCTTTATCTGTTATTCTCTGTATCTTCATGTATCTCTCTGCCCTTGTCTTTCTCTGTTATCTTTCTAGCTCTGTGTCTTTCTCTGACTCTGTCTCAGTCCTCATGAGTTTCTATCTGCCCTTCTTATTCCTTGTTTCTCTGTCTTCCATTTCTTTTCTCTCCTTTACTCTTTCAATCCCTCTATTCATATAATTCTTTACCTATCACCCATTTATACATCCATCACTGTATTTGTCTTGATTTCTTTATTCATTCATCCATCCACTCAATACTTTCCATATCTCCATATGCTATTTTGAATCTATTACGTACTTTCTATTTTTCTAAGTTTCTCTCCCTGACTCTGTCTCTCTCTCTTCCTCTCAGTCTCTCTCCATTCTCCCACCTCTTTCTCTCCATTCAAAGTCACTGCTTATCCAGGTATTTTAGGTGTGACCTTTTCCTCTGTCCTGTCTAAGGTCAAGAAATATGTCCCCATGTGTCAAAGTTATATGCCTCGCAAAGACAGTAAAACATTCATGTATGGCTCAACCAAAGGTCATCCCTGCTGCTACTTGATGAAAGACAAAGTACTGAAAGAAAATTATGCATGAGTCTCTTGCATTTCCACATCTCACATCTACTATGAGTGAGGCACCAAATGCCCTTTGTTTCGGATTGTCTTTTCAAAGATATTTGTACACTGAACAGCCTTGGAAGACAAAGATAGTGTCTTCTTCTGAAGTGGAGGGCAGGTTTGCTTACACCCTGGGAAGGTAGTGATTATATCTCTTTCTGGAGGAAAGGGAAGGGCTCCTTATTCTCAAGGGTAAATAAGATAATGCCCCAGTGAGCAAAGGGAGGGCATACCCGCCCATATGCAATCCAGGTTCCTTAGGCTTAAGGTTCTTCTCTTGTAATGAAAACCTCCAACATGTACAGACATCTATTTGGGCACCTGTGTAGCCCCTGTTGGACCTGAGGGTGAGGAGAACCAAAACAAATGTGCTACTGCTCATGCTGCTGACTGTGTCCTCAGTAATAAAGCCCTATATTCTGCATTCTGCTGGCATCCATAAAAGGGCAGCAGGCTAACTCATTAGTTAACAAGTGGCTAAAAATCTCAGCCCCTTCACAATTTCTACTTCAAAGTTGTACCTTTTCCTCATCTTGTCTCATAACAGTGCCCTACTGTCATCAAAAGTTGTTTTTTATATTCCAGATCTTGAAAAAGAGAAGGTTTTAACCAAATTCTTCCAGCCTCCTGTTGTCTATTGGAAAGTGACAACTACGGCCACAACAAACTCAGGTATCCCTGATCCATCTGGTGTTTCAGTGAGGAAGAAAGCCCTTTTTAACTGGTGTACTTCACAATGCTCCCCCCACTGCCCCCTCCTAAATTTGGTGGAGTAATTTGTCACTTGGGTGTGACTGGGCATGTTCGAGCTTTGCCACCTTTCCAAAAGCCAATATGTCAGAAGGATCACATGTTGACGCGGACTGGAAGGGCTGAAACTAGGAGAGTATGGTTCTATCAGATGCGCTAGGTGACCCAGCTCTCACCCTCTCAGCTTTACCTCTGATCTCAGCTGTGACTGCAGCCGGCAGGTTCTTAACAGGCTTTGACTTACTTCATACCCACCGAGTCTCATCTCAGTTGCCCTCTGAGTCTTTCCTTTTCTATTCTGAGGTTTCTCTGATGTTCCAAAATCAAGTAACAATCCACTCCTTGGGCACAAATGCATTCCTGGAAGTACAGGGCTCGTAGTGCCCAGGGAGGGCCCTCAAACACAGGGGCATGAGGGCTGATGGATAAATATGTCCTGAGGTTTGCTCTTTGTAGGAAAATTCTGAGAGAAATACATAAGTAGTAGAGAAAGCCCTGGAAAGGAACAAATCCAAGGGGCCCATAGCAGTGACTTCAACAAAATCACCCCCTATGGCTTTTTCTTCCTTTTTTTTTTTTTTTCTTAAACTCCCCCTTGTCCCTCTATCCTTGTCTCTGAGATCACCTCACAAATAAATTACCCATACACAAGCTCCTGCCTCAGGTCCTACAAAGTAATCCAGTGGTAGAGTAGAAAGACCAAGGTCGCTGGAACCAGACAAACTTGAATCTATGTATCATCTCTTCCACTTCCTGGCTGGGAAATCTCGAACAAGTCGCTTAACTTCTGTGAGCTTTAGCTTTGTAAGATAGGAAAAATCATACCTTGCCCAGGTGGGCATATTGATGATCAGTTTAAAAAAATGTAGTCCTTAGCACATGGTCTATCACAGCATCAGTGTTCAACAAATAGCAGCAATTATCGTTATTATAGCCTGAGCAAAACCCAGGGGCACCCTGGAAATTAGGGGTGCAGAAATGGGTGATATTTTGGCTTCCATAACTATCCAGAGACTGCTAAGCTGCAGGACTTTATCAACTGAAGGACCCAAAACTGCATGAATTATTTATAAATTACTGTTTATAGAAATGGTTGTATCATAAACAGCTTCTGGATTCCAAAAACTTATTTATGCACATGGGGACAGATAATGCATTTGAAAAATTTAAGCCATGTCGTGGCTCTTTTTCCTTCGGAGTCTCTCTACCCCTTGTTCTCTCCTTAGTCCCATCAGCTAATCATGGTGCATTTGTGGCCCCAGGGAATGGATGATACAGGAGAAATGTACAAGTTAAAGAAAAAAGAGAAAGACAGATACTGTATGATTTCACCCATAGGAGGAATTTAAGAAATGAAACAAATGAACAAAGAAAAAAGAGACAAAAACAAAACCTTCCTTCTTTTTCTTAAGAGTGGAAGTTGACATTCTTATGTAAAAGATGCCCTCCTCATACCAAAAGGAAAGTACATTATTAAGGATGGTAAGCTGAGATCAAGTTCAAACAGACCTTTAAAAATCATTCTTACCTTTCTTTAGTTTCCCCCACAAAGTTTAGTTACTTTTACATCACTGTGTCTCTTTGTTCAGCTTAAGACAAAAGCCTAAAGTTCTCTACATTTCTTTGGTTCTCCATTCCTTAGGAAAGGCCCAGTGTTATGTAAAACTAATATTAAATAAAAGTGTATGCTTTGCTCCTGTTAATCTATCTAGGTCAATTTAATAGCCAGGCTCAGCTGGAAACAGACTGAAGAGAGTAAAGGTAAAATCTGGCCTTTCCTACAATTTCCTACATGTTCATCTGGTTTATGCAATGCATACTTGACAGCCCTTGTGAATCCCAAAGAATGAAGGTCCACACACTTGTGGGTTTCAGCCCCACTGAAGACCATCCCTGCAAGATGTGAGTCGTGATTCGACTTTAAACACACCTTCCCTCTTAATCCTAATGTGTAATTTCCAAAAGATCCCTACTATTACAGTCATGAATGAATTAGAAAAATGGGCATCTGGAAGCAACAGTCCAGCTAGGAGGCACACCAGGCTGGAAGCCGGTCCCCACCAGGGTTAGAGCGTGAGACACCTTGACTGAGGACTTCAGCCTCAGGACTTCTGAGATTATTACTCTCAGTTGGTCATGGGGGTTTTACCTAGCTGGGGAGTGAAAGCTGACCTTGTCCTTCACAATGTCAGTGAGGACCAAAGCCCTCTAACTCCAGAGATGCCCTCCGCCATGAAAGAGGTAGTGAGTCGTACAGGAAAAAGCACTGTGTTTCTGAATAACATTGGAGAAATTGTCCTCTCTCTGTCCCCATTCCTTTACCCCTAATCTCAGGAAAACATTTTTGTGAGGTGCCTCTATTTCAGCTCACTAAGGACTGGTGCATATTAATTATCTAATGCGAAGTAACAATTATGTTAAAACCTAGCAGCTTAAAGCAACAAAAATTATATCTCACCTTTTCTGTGGCTCAGGACTCCTGGGGTGTGGCTTAGTTGAGTGCCTGCAGGTCCGAGCCTCTACCAAGGGTGCAGTTAGACTGTCAGTTGGGGCTGCATGTCATCTAAGAGGACGCCTCTATCACGTGTGCATTTCCACAGGGCTGCCTTACAACATGGCACCTGGCTTCGTCCCAGTGCACATGATGAAAGAGAGAGTAAATTCCCAAGACAGACCCAGTCTTTTTTTTTTTTTCTTTTTTAAATATTCTAGTATAATTAACATATAATTTATATTAGTTTCAGATGTCAGTGATTTAACAACTCTGTAGGTTACTCAGTGCTGACCATGAAAAGTGTATTCTTAATTCCTTTCACCTATTTTACTCATCCCCCACTGCTTCCCCTAAGGTGAACCCCAGTTTGTTCTCTTTATTTAAGAGTATGTTTTTTGTTTGCCTCTTTTTCTCTTTGCTCAGTCATTTCTTAAACTCCACATATGCGTGAAATCATGCCTTTCTTTCTCTGACTGACTTACTTCACTTAGCATTATACCCTCTAGATCCATTCATGTTGCAAATGGCAGCATTTTATTCTTCTTTATGGCTGAGTAATATTCCATTATAGATTACACATACAAGTCACAGTCTTTCTACAACCTAGTCTCAGAAATGACATGCCATCACTTGTTTTGTTCTCCATTTGCTAGATGTGAGTTAGTACTGTAGGGCCTGCTTAGCCAGAGCAACTTCATCTTGGTTAAACAGCCATTTTGTTGTTTATGCAGTAAACTTAAATTAACCCTCCACTCCAGAAAAACTTGATTAGAAGCAAGTCCAGAAAACCAGTAAAATATGCTTGGCCAGTTCCTAATAACAGAGTCCAGAATACAAGGACAAGTCAGACCAGGTGGAGACATCCAATCAGTAAAAAGCACACATACTATCTCCCTAACCCCCCCAAAATGTAAACCCCACCTTTTGGGCACCAGTTCTGACCAGAGTGATAGGCTAGTTCAAACCAGGTGGAACTAGCCAATCAGCAAAAGACACACGAACCACAAGATATGGGTTGCGGTTTTACCCAATAAAAGGTAGCCTGTAAGACTGGGAGGGGTCACTCTCTTTGGAGGCGGCCCTGGCCGATCAGTCTGACTTTTAATGCTTGGCATAGAATAAAGCTTTGCATAACTTTCACTTGTCTCAGTCTCGTTCCTTTGATAACAGACCCCAACAGTATGTGAGCCCAGTCTACACTCAAAACGTGGAGATGATGCCAATGTAAATGCCAGGAGGTGTGGATCACTGTGGGTCCTTCTAGAAGCTGCCTACAACAATAAACTCAATTCTATCTATTAGCACCACAGATGTGGGTCACTCTGCCTCCACAGGTTCTCTAGACTGTTCTGTAGTCATTTTGTTTTATTGCATTTCATTCTATGTGTTTTATCTAAATATTTTCTATTCTTAAAGGTTTATTTTTCAGTGGACACAACATGAATTCCTATTTCATGACCAAAGATAAGTCATCTAACCATTGTCCTCCCTAGCTTCTTTCTTTACTTCAGAATTTATTTGTATTTATACCCAATTCCCTCTTCCTCTCTTGTCTCTGAAAGAAAGGATGAGAGTGAGAAAAAAGTGTAATTTTGTGAGCAGAGATTTCGGATCAGATCATGATCTCAAGGTTGTGAGATTGAGCCCTGCGTTGGGGTCTGTACTGGGTACTGGGCGTGGATCCTACTTAAAACACTCTTTCTCTCTCTCTCTCTCTCTCTCTCTCTCTCTCCCCTTCTGCCCCTCCACCTCCATCTCCAAATTTTTTTTTAATTAAAAAAAAACATATATTTCTGGGGCACCTGGGTGCCTCAGTGGGTTAAGCCTCTGCCTTCGGCTCAGGTCATGGTCTCAGGGTCCTGGGATCGAGCCCCACATCGGGCTCTCTGCTTGGCAGGGAGCCTGCATCCCTTCCTCTCTCTCTTTGCCTGCCTCTCTGCCTACTTATGATCTCTGTCTGTCAAATAAATAAATAAAATATTAAAAAAAAAAGAAAACATATATTTCTAAACTAGAGCTCTGATAATTATTCTATATCTTTGCAAATATCTTCAGTACTATCATAGGGCATACACTATTAAAGCCTATGGTCCTTGGATATGCATCAAATCCCACCATAGATGATGGTGGTAGTGTCTTTCCCACAGGTCTTGATCTACCCCAGGAGCATGCTGGGAGTTCCAGAGAATTCACGTGCACAGAAAGAGCCCTTAGCCAATGAGGACAATACCTCAGCCTTATAACTCCTCAACAGAGCAATTATTGGAGGACCCAGAGGGGGATCATGGCCCACAGAGGTAACTAGTGCCATATGGAGCCATACTAGAGCCTGAGGCAAAAGATATACGTATGCTTTTATCTATAATTTTTAATTTTTAATTTTTTATAAACATGTTTTTATCCCCAGGGGTACAGGTCTGTGAATCACCAGGTTTACACACTTCACAGCACTCACCAAAGCACATACCCTCCCCAATGTCCATAATCCCACCCCCTTCTCCCAAACCCCCTCCCCCCAGCATATAATTTTTAAACATATTTCTAAATTGTTATTTTTTTTCATGAAAATATTATTGATGTTTATTTCCACTAAAAACAGTAAAATCATAATAAACTTTGTTTTTGATGTAAATAAAATGTTTCAATTTAAAATAATGGTGTGAATTTTAATACACCTACTTTTCAGTTTTTCTTTTTCTTTTCTCCTTTTTTTTTTTACTTTTCAGTTTTTCAATATACTTTTCAGTTATTGTTTGGAAGAAAATTCACTGTTTTAAAAAGACATAAAAATGTATTTTTATTTATTTTTCCTTTTGACCCAGGCCCCAATATGGCTTAACACAGCATTGTCAGATCCCTTATTTATTTAAAATTTTGATGATTTCTTTGGAGGGGCTTGGGTGGCTCAGTCAGTTAAGCCTCTGACTCTTGACATTGGCTCAGGTCATAAACCCAGGGTCATGAGACTGAGCCCGATGTAGTGTTCTGTGCTCAGTAGGGAGTCTGCTGGAGAGTCTCCCTCTCCCTTTGCCCCTCTCTTTCTTTCTATCTCTAAAATAAATAAATCTTTTTTAAAAATTTAAGTACTGATATTTTTTTTATCAAGGTGTTTTTTGGTGTTAATTTTGATGTTTTTTTTCATTAAAATATTGTTCACTTTTAATTACTAAATGGTTGGCATTTCTTACATTCTCTGAGGTAAGTGCTTCCCCCACTTCACCCCTGTGGTCATCTGCATGTTCCCTGTTATGTGCTTCTCTCCCTTCCCTGCCTCTCCTTGCATCCTGACTCCTGGGGTTGTTTTCTAAATAAACTACCTAAAATCTTCACGTTAGGACTGGTTCTTGGAGAAATCCAGATTAAGACATCCTCTGTGGTCTAGCAATGACTGACTGTCACAGAAACATCGCCACCACTGTCCCTCGAAGCTATGCTCAGCCAAGTCAGGGGGTTTTCTACTTCCACCTTAACTAAATGTAATAAAATACATGAAAGCCCTTTGTCAAAAAGCACTATGTAATTATGAGCAATTGTTATCACCTTGTTTATTCACAGAACTCCCTCTCCCTAGGATCCTTCGCCAGTCGAAAAATTAGTCATGCCACTGCCCACCTGAAGTCACTGTTCCCACATCTTCTTGCTCAGATTTATCCTCTTTTTTTCTGTCCCCCCATCTTAGTAGTAACCCATGTGATTACCATATATATATATATATATATATATATATATATATATATATATATGGCTTATATCTTGGGTATTTTAATACATCTTATCATTTCTTTTATACTGTCAGTCTGCAAAAACGGAGACATACCCATTATACCCTATCTTGCCACAGCCTATCTCACACTAAATGTCTGCTGCATCCAATTAAAGGAAGAATTCAATAATTCAATAAATTCAAAACCAACGACAGAGCCTCCACTTGAGTGAACAGAGCAGGTGGAGATATACACAAATATACTCATAGCCCAGCTATCAGAGAACACAGCACACCAGATTACTTGGCTTGATGGGCCTCTCAGTTGGTAGGTTCAGGAACACGCCTGCCTAGCAAGCTGGAGATAGATTTGGCAAGCAATAATAATGGAAGTTTTCAGCCTTACCCAACCACTAAAGGTTCTACCTTTCCTGTTACCAAACTCTCCGTGAAGTGTTGCTTGCCTCGATATGCATCGGATGAGAAATATTCCTAACAGGTGTCCTCAATCAGGTCCAGAATTGGGGCAGGAGAAAAAAATAGCTGGCATCTGCTCTGATCCTGATGATAAGGTTGATTTAAACCCTGGCAAGCTCTTCTCAAAACCACCTGGTATTAAGTCTCAACACACCCACACATGCCAGTCGGTTAGCATTTTATAGGACTTTCATAAATTTCCAGGTTCTCCAAACTGCTTGACAGACAGCTGAGTTTTCCTTGGCCAAGATTAAATTGATCATGCCATCTTCTCCCCCACCTTGCCAACAATTCAGGGGGTACAGGGCCCAAAGAAAATCACTCCATATTTCCATCCCATAGCCTTTCTCTGCCATCTAAGTCATTATCAAGTTGTTCATCATGGTATTTATTCATACCGTGGATAGAAGAAACCTAAATCATAACATAATGATTAAGGAAATTGTTTCCTTTTCACAGGACTATAAATAGAAAAAAATATACTAACAGTAATAAACTACTAGTGCTATTATTAATTATAATAATTTGGATTATACAAACCTGGATTATTTTTTCTCCCCTTCATTCATAATCCATATGAAGTATTATGAATCTGTCATCCTTTCACATACGTATCTGAAATAATGATACAATGTACACATTTTTAAAAGAAGGGCTGCCTGGACATTGTGAACTGGGGAAAAGTCATAAAAGAAGGGCATTTGGGAATGGGACTTTTTAGTTCAATTCTTTGCTTTGATAAAGACATTCACAAATTCTGAAGGTGAGTGGTATTACTGTGTGTGTTTTTATGTGTATGTGTGACATCTAGTTGTAATGCTCATAAATGTTTAACAACTGGCTCTAACAAGTTATATTTCATGTGTAGCACTTATTGATTTCTGTGGTATAAATATTCTTATTGTAGCCAAGAGCTAGGCAGAGATACACACCATTGGTCTCATAAGGATGGAGGAGCCCAGCCAGCCCAGTGCACCACTGGACTTCATTTTTCCATCCAGGATTTTTCTGAGCCAATGGATAACCACTTACAAATGGCTTCTAGAGAACAATTACTTGTGGTCAGTTTGAAGCTCTCCTCCAAAGTTCACAGCTCCTTAACAAGACAAACCCACCAAAATACAAGATAGAAGGAGCAGATGAACACTTGGCCTGCCTGTTCCCTTTCCTCAAGTCCCTTTTCTGTCACCTGGACCACTGGAGCTTTATTAGGATTTTAAATTCCAAAGATCAGAGGAAACTCTGTGTAGTTTTTTTTTTTTTTTAAGATTTATTTATTTATTTGGCAGAGAGAGAAATCACAAGTAGGCAGAAAGGCAGGCAGAGAAAGAGGGGGAAGCAGGCTCCCTGCTGAGCAGAGAGCCCGATGCAGGGCTTGATTCCAGGACCCTGGAACCCTGACCTGAGCAAAAGACAGAGGCTTAACCCACTGAGCCACCCAGGTGCCCTGCTCTTTCTTTCTTTCTTTCTTTCTTTCTTTCTTAAGAGAAACGGCCAAGTTATGAAAAACGTTAAATGTAAAAAAGAAAAAAAATTAGTAAAGAAGCGCAGTGAGCATAATTTGGATTTGTAAATAAACATGAGAAAACCAAAATATCGTTGGAAAACTGATCAAGGAATTGCAGGGCTAATAGGGTCCTTGGTGAGTATCTAAATTAACAATGCACTGTATAGAAAAGAAACCTGAAGGTGAGAGACTCTTCAGTGATTGACTCAAGTCAGATTTCAACTCACTGTGCTCTGATTCCAAGTACATTGCTTTTGTCATTAATTTGGCACTATATAAAGATTCATGTGAGCTCCAATCTTGGGGGATTATTTGATATAATATTTCAAGACAATAAAGACACTAGTTTTTTTTTCCCCCCATTGAGGTAGTTCTTTTCTTTCTTTCTTTCTTTCTTTCTTTCTTTCTTTCTTTCTTTCTTTCTTTCTTTCTTTTTTAATATCTTCAATCACTTTCTATTCTAAGCAGAGATTTTTTTTTCAACACCTAACAGAAAAGCACTGATGTTCATGGCAAATGAAACTTCCTCCTAAACTTTTTTGCTCCCCAATGCAAAACAGAAGCTAAGCCGTGTACAGTTCACCCCTCCCATTTCATCAAAGGGAGTGTGTCCCATGCACATCCTGCAAAGAAGCCGCATCTTTGACTTCGCTGCTGATGTTAGTCTTTTGTAATGAAGTTCAGAAATGACTTCCTCAGGAGAACCAGCAGCTTGTTTCTGCTGCTACTGCCAAGAAGCTGCAGCTAGTCACAAGTGACTACATTTCTGACTGAAAGCCCGAACACACTGAAACCTTGTTAAACTAGCCAGTTTAAAAAAAAAAGAAAAAAAAGGAAACTCACATTGGTATCCAAGCTTATAGCCTCACCCTCAAATTTGTTAATTTTATGAGCACGTCTTGAGGTGCACAAACCAAGCCACACACATCAGACACACTAGAAAGGTTTCTTGATTTGTCCACGTAACTCACGTTAAAATGTCAACAGAGCATTTCAAATTAGGAGCCTGCAAATATTTGTCAATATTCTGTGTCACTAGTTGGAATAAAGATTCAGTCTCAGGATAAAAATTAGACACTCATGCTACAATACAAGCAGCGAGAAGAAAATAGCTGGTTTGGCAATGAAAACATCAACCCATTGCAGAGGTTTCATAAATTTCACGAAAACCTTTTTAGGCACAATTCTTGGGCTGATAGACTAAACCAATAAGCTTCCAATACTCACTATCAATTTCTTCTGAGTTATTTTGGACGGAGATCAGAAGGCATCTAATAGGCCTAGAGAATAATATTTTGGGAAAACAGGACGACCATTACTCCAAAAACCCTCACTTCTGTGGTTGACATTTTTCCTGCAATGAGGGTGTGAAATGTAGAAAATCCACTCACATACTATGACAGATTCACATAATGATTTGAATAAATCTGGACTGCAGCATCATTCTTCGGAGAATGCTTCGAAATAGCTTAAGAGTTATTTACCTACTTATCTACTTTCAGAGCTGGCAGATAACTTGGGGAGACTCTATGGTCACTTGATAGAGTGTGGTCTCAGATTCACAGCACTGACATCACCTTGGAGATATTAGAAGGATGGAATCCTAAACCTACTGAATTCTAAACCTACTGAACAGTCTGCATTTAACCAACATCCAGGGGATTCCAATGCACATGAAAGTTCAGATGCGCTGATTTAAACCTGTTTCACATCTGGAACAACTAAGAAATTGTTTCAAGGGCTCCTAGCTGGTTAACAAATGATCAGACCTCAAGCCCAGGGCTCTTGAATTCCGGAAGTATGCCTTTCCCTGCTTTCCTTTCTGCCTTTTGATACATTTTTAGGCAAAATGGGCAAATTTTCCCACACAACCACTTAATACTAGTTCAGTTGCTATTAATGTCAGTCATTGCCAGTGTTAGGTGTGGCTGGATCTATGCTTTGCCATGTTTTAAGTTTTGACATCCTTTTATGTTAATGTAGTCCCAACTTTGACATGAGTGCAATGGCTATAAAGTCATGAAGGGGGCATTTGTATCGGTTGGCAAAGATAGCTCTACTCAGGAGGACTAGAGCAGGGTTTTTTGAGAGTCTTTGTCCATGTACCAGCAAATCGGAGAAGCTCATCTCCCCACCCCCACTGATCCAATTAGGAAGAAGCAGAATGAGGCCTTGACATGGCTGAATTTTCCTGGAAACAACAAAGTAGAACTTCTTTTCAGAAGGATGACTAAGTACAGACCAACACCAGGGAAAAGTTCAACTGATAACTTTCAGTGAACAGGAGATTCACAGCTGGTGAGAGTGATTTGGAAGCAGATCATAGGAAAAGTGGTTTATCTTCTATTACCCTAAGAGGAATGAGTTAAAGAATATGGCTTGTTTTCTCCAGTCTCTTAAATCATATCAATGAAAAACAACAGCTAGTACACAGCAGGAAAGCAGGGAGGGAGGAGATGGCGCTGAAGCTGGAGCTGAGTCATTGCAAACAGGCAACCATCTCCTTCCTTAGTGTTTCAGCTGAAAGTCTGAAAACTAGCAAACGAATCTGCAGTTGACTTTGACCACATAGTTTGCCAGATACCCATATCTTAAGACTCTTTTACACGATTAAAGCCAAAAGGGAACAGGAGATGTCATTGCCATTTGACAAGGCTTAGAAGAGTTCAAAGACACTCTCAAGGTCATACGGTAAGATGAAAACGAGGATCAAGATCCTGTGTCTCCTTATGCTCAAATTTGGCATAATACACACACTGGCTGCCTAAATTTCAAGATAGATTTCCCAAATATAAGGAATCTTGCTTATTTTTAATTTAACACATTCCTAGAAGAGACCATTTAATAAAAGCAGACGTAAATCTCAAGATCAAGAATACAGGTTTGCTTTGGAGGCATCTATTCTCTGGAATTTAAAATGTTGACATCCCTTTATGTTAATAATACCCAGCCTTAGAAATTTGGGTCAAGTGTGAGGAAGGTCAAGAAAAATCTGTCTGCATCAGTTGACAAAGAATAAAGCATTTAAGAGGACTGGACAGGGGTCCTTGAAGTCTTTGGGGCTTAATTAGTGTCTCAGTAGTACCTGTGGCTTTGAGCAGTGCTCCTACTTCTGCTTCCTAACTTTAGGGAAGGATAATTTGGCCTCAAAGCTATAGACAGCTGTGAAATTGAATGCTCTATTGGAGCATTTTAAATAGCACATTTGGCCCTTTGGAGGTAACTAAATGGGTTTCACTTCTACAGATTTATACAACTTGCTCTTCTGCCCAAATTTCTACCTCTTCCGCCTGACTCCCTGGCAGTGCTTTCTAATAGAGTCCTTCATTCCTCACTCCCTACAGCGTGTAAGGTAAGCTGGGACGGACTTCACACAAAGCTGGGAAAACTTTCTTCCTTTCAGATGCTAGAATTTTTATTTTTAGGCAAAACATCTCTTCCCTTCCATAGCAACACACTGAAAAGAACAAACTGCGGACTGTCTAGTCTTGCAACCTAGCAGCGAAGGGATGGTTTAAGAAATGGTTCTCAACCTTGTCTGTGCATCAGAATCATCTGGGGAGCAGCAACTCATCCCCATTTCAGACTATTAGCCAGTCCAATTTGAGCAAAACCAGCTGGGTGAGCCCAAGCATTGGCCTTCCTTAAGGAATTCACCAGGTAGATCCAGTGGTTAGCTAAATTTGAGACCATGTGATTTAAAGCAATTCTTCTCAGACTTTGGTGAGCATCTGTACCACCTGGAGGCTCCTGTGTCCAACAACCAGTTATCAGGGAACCGACTCAGTGCTACTCAGAGTGTGGCCCTCCAGCCAGCACAATGGCATCCCCAGGACCTTGTTAGAAATGCATATTCTCAGGTCCCACTCAGGGCTGAGTCACTACTGGTGAAGCTTCTGAATCATCAGGATTACGAAATCTCTAAGCACTACTGATGTTCTAAAGTCTGAGCACAGCTGGTCTAAAGAAAATGGTAAGTGAGGCACCTGGGTGGCTCGGCTGGTTAAGCGTTTGACTTGATTTGGGCTCAGCATGATCTCAGGGTTATGAGATCAAACCCTGTGCTAGGCTCTGTGCTAAGGGTGGAGGCTGCTTAAGACTCTCTCTCTGGGATGCCTGGGTGGCTCAGTGGGTTAAGCCACTGCCTTTGGCTCATGTCATGATCTCAGGGTCCTGGAATCCAGTCCCACCTTGGGCTTTCTGCTCAGCAGGGAGCCTGCTTCCCTCTCTTTCTCTGACTGCTCTCTACCTACTTGTGATGTCTCTCTGTCAAATAAATAAATACAATCTTTTAAAAAGAAAAAAACAAGATTCTCTCTTTTGCTCTCCCTCTGTCACACCCCCGTTTGTGCCATTTCTCTAAAAAAATAAAGAAGCTGGCAAATAAGAATGCCTTAGCATTGATAACAGCTGAAAATAATATCTCAGCACTACTATTTCAGGCAATGCTAATATTTCAATCTCTCATTAACTGCCTGATTTTTCAAATGATTCCACAAAACTCTGATACCTGTAGAAGACCTAGCCAAATCTATTTTTGAACCAACTCCCCATCCCACTTTGTCCATTTGGATGAAACTTCCTTATTCTCTCACAGACGGTACCTGTTAATGCTGAGGTCAGCTCAAATGGAAAGAACCCCATATTGCTAAATCAAGTCTTTATGAAAATTAATGCAATGATAGGTCTGCCAAGGACCCAGAATCTCATTTTCTCTCAAGTCTGCAGAAAGGGAGTTTCACTTGAAAGCAAAGCCCGTGACATCTCTGAGGGAAGTGTCTAGGATAAAAATATATGTAGGAAGACCAACATATTTGCTCCTGCTTCAATCAGAAATGCTGTTCTCATTCAACCCTCTAGCCTGCCTCATGAGACTCCAAAGGGGCTCAGACACAAAGCATACAGAAGAAAGGGCTTCTACCTGTCCCAAAGCACAGTCCCATTCTCCAGCCCCTCTTCCTCCAACACACATCCTTGGAAAGACCACCTTGTTCACCTCTCTTGACCCCAATTATCTATCTGCCAGTCCTTTGAGTTACCTGAGCCCCCATATTTTAGTTTCTGTTCAGTCATTGTCTGCAATCAGGCAAAAATTGTCCCAAAGCTGAAAAAGAATGTCAAAGTCACTAACCATTCAAGGGTTATATTTTGGTATTATCTTTGACCATGAGCAATGTCATAATACAACTGTGAGCTAGCCCCTTTTAACCTATGAAACTCCAAACAAAGTTTTGAAGGTCCTGATCGTTGATACACAGATCATGCCTTCTTGGCCTCCATCCATTCTGAGCTCACTGACAAAAGCAGAGACTATCACTTATAAGCACACGTCAATTTTTTTCCCCCTAATTAAAATGCTACCTCACTTCGCAATATGTGGTAAAAAAAAACAATCACTAGTGTTTCAGACACCTGATTGACATCAAGGAAACACACGAGAAAAGTAGACTAAATATTTTCTCTTTGAGATTTTGAGTGGCAGGACCAAGAATTTGCCTTTTCCAACAGAAGAAAGAAAGATAAATCTGAGAACAGTGGGAGTGAACCTGACCTAAGTCAAAGCTCCCCATGGAGAGCAGCAAGCTTCTGATGCTGGGTGTGGGGTGTGCATAATATTTTATTATTTCCCACCCTTCCTGGCTTATAGATGGTGCAAGAGGAATAGAATGCCTGGAATCAGGGAAAATATGCAGTTTAAATAATTGCGAACAAACCTGAGACCATGGCGAATCTCTCTTGCTCAGGTTGTCTTCCTTGTTGTGAGTTTTAATATAACAGCCCCCCCCTTCAAATTATATTTTAAAAATTGGGCTCACTTTGCACATTGATGTACATCCTCCTTATGAAGGTGCTTTGCAACCAGGAAGCTGAATGCTAATGCAGGGGTTGCTATGGTAAGCAATCTTTTCTATTGAGCAGAAGAATAAATAGTTCTATGAATTCCTAAATCAATAGCTAGGGTTGAACAGGCTATAACCAGGTATTTTAGGCCCTAAATATAGACTTACAGCTAGAAGATAGTGTTTTCTCTGTAAAATCCTAATATAATTGTACATGCTTCAGGAAATTTTGTGTTCACCTTTTGAAGCTGATTATTGATATTTTTTTCAGGGTTTTTACGTAACTCTGTAACATTGTTTTTAAAAAAAGCTTTTTTCTTTCACCAGTTAAAGGCAGCTGAGAAAAAAAAAAAAAACAATACTGATTTTCACGGCTGGGAAAAGAAGCTTTTGTGGAATTAGACCCTAATTAATGAATGCTTAATGAGCTAGAAGTGTTTAATGAACATTAAATAATAACAATACCATAGGTGTGCATTTTATTAAAAAGGCCATTATCTAAACAACAAGCTTTGTTTTGGTTCTTGAGAAACCTAATTATCCATATGCTGAGTGGTTCCCCTTTATCCCTCTGGCCCTTTTCCACTTGAGGGCAAGGGGAACTTACCTCCGTGGACCAATGAATAAGCTCTTTACAGCTGGGCTTCCAGCTGGATTCATCCAATGAAGAGACACCAGAGGGAGGTGGGAAAGTGGGCTTGGCTCCCTGCTGCCAAGGTGATGCTAGCTGGCTGAGATTCTCCTCTAGACATGGCTCCTGGGCACTGATAGCTCTTTTCTCCCCCAGCTCATTCCACCCCAGGTGTGATAAAGAGCCCCGCAAGATTGCCATAGCTCCAGGGGCTTCAAAATTCTATGTTGGTTCCCCTTAATCCTGCCAGCAATTGTGTAAACATATTCCTTTAAATTTCCTCAAATTCCCCATCTGATTGTGTATCTGATTCTTTCTGGGGCCCTGCCTACTACTCTTAGGGGGTCCATTCTTCATTAGGATGAGAAAATAAATACAAGACATTGCTAAATTTTTATTTAAGTGCATATTTTTAAGCATATATATATATATATATTTTTAAGATTTTATTTATTTATCTGACAGACAGAGATCACAAGTAGGCAGAGAGGCAGGCAGAGAGAGAGAGGAGGAAGCAGGCTCTCCGCTGAGCAGAAAGCCCGATGCGAGGCTCCATCCCAGGACCCTGGGATCATGACCTGAGCCGAAGGTAGAGGCTTTAACCCGCTGAACCACCCAGGTGCCCCTTAAGCATATATTTTAAGATATAACTATGGCATTGGGCTATTTCAATGCCAAATTAGCCACCTCCCTGTTGATATAATTAGAGTCAAAAATATTCACTCTCTCATATTCTTCTGAATCACTCTGATTCATAATTTGTACCTTATTTACATATTTTTTTTCCTGCATATTTTCCATGTGCTTCTTCACCAGAGTGGTAACTCTGTGAAAGCAGCTTTCCCGGTGGCTTTTGTACTCATCAGAAGACAAAGATCACCAGGAAAAAGCATGAAAATTCAACCTGGTCTTAAGGAAGGGGCTGGAAAGAAGCTTTCCTCTGTGCATTTTGTCTTTGGTTCCCACTGGCCACTTCCATCTGATAAGTATGCCTTTTGGAGGGAGACCTCCAACTTAACATTTTTTCTCTATATTCAAAAGTCTCGGGTCAATTTATCAGTTGTAACTGACACACACTGAACAAAAACTTGGGTGCCTTATCTTGGGCAGGTACCTCTTCTGGAGCCTTATGAATGCTGAGGTATAGCTTATAAGTAGCTCTTTCTTTTCCTAGGTCTCTGTCTTTCTGTTTCCCCATAGGGTTGTGAACTCCGTCAAATCCCAAGACTCTGCCTCCCTCCATAGAGAGGCAAGCCTGCCAGCATCAGGATGGCACAGCATTTAGCTAATTATCATAACCCTTGAACAGGCCTGTCCCTGTCTGTAGGACTTGAAATGATAAATGACTCTGTCATTTGGACTCTAAAGGGATAATCATCATTTTCCAGACCTATCATCCACTCTCGGGAGAGTACTGGGTGATGGTACGCTAGGACATTTTGCCTATGCACACAGCATTGGTGGCAAGAACCTCCATATCTTACTAATCTAAAAGGCATACACTGGATAGAGCCCCAGGATGTTAAAGAAGTTAGTGCTGCTTTCAAAACTGCCTAATTTGCAACCAAAGAACAGCTTAGGCCCAGAAAGCAATAGTCTTACTAAATTTAAATTGGAAATTCACAATGTTATAAATGAAACATAGTCATATGCACCTTACTAAGTCAACAGCACCCTCCAAACTCAAGAAAGAAGCTGCAAGTGTCTACTCAGTATGAAACTATACGAATCCTGTGACCCAGTGATCCCACTCAGAGGTGTATATCAAAAGAAATATATACACAGGTTCAACAAAAGTCATAGAGTGCAATGTTCATAGCAGCTTTATTCCTAATATCTAAAAAATAGACATTCGCAAATAATTAGTGAACAGTAAGACTGTTAGACAGAAGTTTCTTTGTAAATGTTGGATGCATGAATAAATACAATACACTGACAACTTCTTACAAAAGCTAAATGTTGACAATCAACACACCTACATATATCTTCCTATATGTTAGATAGGTGCAGCATTTTTTTTGTTGTTGTTGTTTTGTCTTTTTTCCCCACTCAACAATATTTATTAAGCATCTGTTGTATCCAGCTGAGGATACACAAGTAAATTAAGGGGACAAAATCCATTCTTCATGAAACTTAGTTTCACAGTCGAGTCAGAAAATATGAAAACAAAAGTGTATGTAGTATGTAGTATAAAGAGTAATAATCTACAACTTTACATAAAAATATGGATGCATCTCACATAGTATTAAGTGAATGAGGCAAGATGCAGGAGTATATGCTCCATGACTCCTTTTATCTAAACAGAAATGGGCAAAAATCACATATGTTCATCAAAGTCAGAATAATGGCTATCCTTGGGAGCACAGTAACTAGAAGGGAGTGTGAAAGCAGCTTCCGCCATGCTGGAAAAATTCTGTTTTGTTTTGTTTTAAGATTTTATTTATTTATTTGACAGAGAGAGATATCACAAGTAGGCAGAGAGGCAGGCAGACAGAGAAAGGGAAGCAGGCTCCCTGCTGAGCAGAGAGCCCAACACTGGGCTCAGTCCCAGGACCCTGAGATCATGACCTGAGCTGAAGGCAAAGGCTTAACCCACTGAACCAACCAGCCACACCTAATATTCTATTTCTGGACCAAGTTAACAGTTCAATAAATTTTTTCCAAAATTAGCACACCTCATTGAAAGAAAAGATGGCCAGGAGTCCAACTGATTTAATGCAGAATCACTAATTTATTGACCAGGAGCCTTTCATCTTTCCTTAGAACAGGGACAGAGCTGGATTAATGGGGGTCCATCCAGACAGTTGTCTGAGGTACAATTTTATAAGGAATGCGAATGTCTGACAAGGGATAGAAGAGAGAAGATTGTACTAGTCAGAATTCCTTCCAGAGATGGCATTAAATGTCATGTTTAAAAAGGATCCTTTGACAGTCAGTTAAATTTGATAGGATACCCCAGAAAACAACTGAAAAATATTTGTCATAATTTAAGAAAAGTAGTTGGTTGAATAAAATAGCCAAATTCCTATTTCCCACTAATTCTGTGACAATTTGGTTTGTCATTCAGCAGTGAATTCAGCATTCTCTCTCCCTGTTTCCCTTCATGGACAGAGAATGCATCCAGCTCTGTCGAGGTCAAGTTTGGCTGCATAGCCTGCATTGGCAATAGAATATTAGCAGACATACTAAATCACAATCCACATTTGCAAAAAGAGCCTAGGGTGCTTGTCCAAACGGTGATACCAACAATGAGAAGTGGAAGGGCATTAAATACTTGAGGAAGGTTTTATCTTCTCCATTTCATAGACTAAGACTTCAGATTCTTTGTTTTTAACAAGCTCCCCAGTGATGCAGATGATGCCAGCTGATGGACCACAGATTGAGCACAAGCACTTATATTTCAATGTCTTCATTCAGAAAATGGAGATCATATTTCTACTCATAGAGTTGTTTGGGGGCCAATTCAATGGTGTGTCTACATTGTCTAGCACTATGCACAATGAGCGTCATTTTTATTTAGACTTCCTATCCTATCCCAGACCATGAAAGAGGAGAGCAAATGCATGTGGTTAAGTTGTGTGAAAAAGGTAGGAGGCAGAATAAGAGGATGAGTTCAAGACCACCATAGTCACTTGCGACTGTGCAAATTTGGATGGGTTGTTTAATTCTTTGAATCTCAATGTTCTCATCTGCAAAAGAAGAAATGAGGTCTATTTCTCAAGAATATGAAGATCAAATAAAGTTTGTTCCAGGCACAAAGTGGGCTCTCAAAACTCACTGGTCGAATCCAAATGTGGTTCAGAATTAAGTATACCTAAGGGCTCCAGGTCATCCAAAGGTACCAAATTGCAAACTCCAAGAGGCATTGTCCTGTGAGCATACACTAAATAACTACTATGTGCCATGGAACAACTTGACAGGGTATTAGTACCTGTCTAAAAATGCCAGGAGCA
This sequence comes from Mustela lutreola, assembly GCF_030435805.1. Classification (NCBI taxonomy): domain Eukaryota; kingdom Metazoa; phylum Chordata; class Mammalia; order Carnivora; family Mustelidae; genus Mustela; species Mustela lutreola. Next base: position 37,633,748 of record NC_081298.1, on the reverse strand, counting down.
ATTAGGGCATGGGATTTCTTTAAAAACACAAATTCCTTTGAAAACAGGGAAGAGGTCATGCCACGTTCCCCGCCCCCCCCCCCCAAAGTCATCCTGCTACACTTAAAAATAAAATCCCTGGGCACCTGGGTGGCTCAGTGATTAAGCCTCCTCCTTCGGCTCAGGTCATGATCTCAGGGTCCTGAGATAGAGCCCTGCATCAGGCTCTCTGCTCAGCGGGGAGCCTGTTCCTCCCCGCCCTACCACCGCCTGCCTCTCTGACTACTTATGATCTCTGGAAAATAAATAAATAAAATCTTTTTAAAATAAAATAAAATTAAAAAATAAAATCCCAAACGCTCAATAAGCCATACATGGCCCAGCAATTGACTATTGCTCTAAAGGCATGCAACTATCTTGGCCACTCTTCACTTTGCTCACTCTATCCCAGGCTCTTTGCCTTTCTCTCAAAGCACTAAGCACATTCCTGCTCCAGGGCCTTGGCACATGCTGTCTCTCTTCATGAAACACTCTTAACCCAGGCATCTTCATGGTTCATTCCTAAGTGATGCCCTTCCATTTTGGTTTTAGCTACCCCCCTCCCCTCATTAGAGAGGCCTACCAAACTGCCCAGTTTCAAATATCAAATATCACTCCAACCCCCACTATATCATTTACTGCCCTCTTATCTTGCTTTATTTGTCCTCATGGCTCTCATCACTAACTGACATTATACTATATACACTTTTGTTTCTGTATTTTCTGACTTGACCATGAGACTCTAAGATTCATGAAGAATGGATTTTGTCCTTTTAATTTACTTGTGCATCCTCAGCCTGATACAACAGATGCTTAATAAATATTGTTGAGTGGGTAAAAAATAAAATAAAGTAAAATAAAATAAAATAAAATAAAAGCTACAACATGAAATTCCTATCTAACTTGTAGGAAGGTATGTGTAGGTGTGTCGATTGTCAACATTTAGCTTTTGTAAGAAGTTGTCAGTGTATCTGTATTGATTCACACATCCAACCTTTTTAAAGAAACTTCTGTCTCACAGTTTTCTAGAACCTGGGATATATTAGTGGATGTTGCGGGTTGGGTTCCCTGGGAAACAGACTCTGAGAGGGAAATTACTGGGGAAGAACATTTTGGGGATATGTTCTTGGGGTTGGCGCTCATGAAGGTCAACGAAATATAAAAAGAGGAAAGCTGATCCATGGAGCCCATCCCCCATAGAGCTGTGGACGTTGCAAGTTCTTCAGAGCGGTCCCAAATTCAGGCAAGGATTTTGAGGCTCTGTACTTTTGCATCCAGAAGTCTTTAGACAGGGGCTGGTCCTTAGGGAAGGGCATGAAGGTGAGCAAGATGGAGCTCTTCAGCAGAAGACAATTTCAAAAGAAATAATCTCTTGAGCTTTTAGCCTCCATCATTCCCAGGATCTAGGGGAATGAGTGCTTTTAGCCCTGAAATATATGTGTGTGTGTGTGTGTTGTGGGTTGAGGGGCTGTCACAGCAACATACACTGACACCTACTACATGTATCAAAATGAACGAAGAACCTGTCTTTAAGGAGTTTACATTCTAGTCTGGTAGAGACAGACAATCTAGAAAAAAGTAATTAATCTAGACAGCATACAAGAAAGTGATAATTCCCACAGTAGAGCTTGATGGAGAGTCAGTAAGTACCAGAGTGAATGTAAGGGGTAGAATTAAATAGGAAAGTGTAGGCTTCATTGAGCAAATAAAATCTGAGTAAAGGCTTGAAAGAGGTAAGATATTCAGTCTAGCAGAAATTAGCTCAGAGGGAGGAGCGTTCTAGTCAATGGGCATAGCTGTTACAAGTGCCTTCAATTCGGAACAGCCTTAGCTTGTCCATAATCTTCTACTCCCCAAACCCTTAACAATTAGGAGCAAGTAAGATTTAGTCACAAGGGGAAAAACCTAAGGACTCATGTGCTTTAGATGACAGTAGTGATCCACCAGGCAGGTCAAAGCACACAACCTCAATCTTCAAACAACAAAGTCCTTATTCCCCACTTTGGCACCAGCAAGCAGTACCAGGAACACAAGGGGGTGATTCCATGACTGTTTGCCATGGGCCTAGGAGATGCAGGTAAGTTAACTGCTATGCAAAACATTGAAATTTACCAGCCTCTTTCTTTCTTTTTTTTTTTTTTCATTTAAACTCAATTAACCACCTTACAGTACATCATTAGTTTTGTAAGTTCAATAATTTAATAATAATAAAATGTTCAGTAATTTATCAGTTTCATATAACACCCAGTGCTCATCAAACCATGCCTCTTTCTCCATCAAGCTTACCCTCAGACATGGTTAGTGTTGAACAGAATCTAGAATTCCAGAATATTTGATTCTAGCAGTTCGTGACAGCTCAATACTTGTTCTGATGGAGAGACCGATTACTGAAGCTTTCTACTCTGTCATCTTTTGTGATCTCACGCAACATATTTTAGTATATTGTAAATTACACTCTGTATGCTTCTTCCATTGTCAGTTTTTTTCTAACCATTTTTGCACATTTACTTCAGATAAATATTAAGATAATTTTTATCATTGATTAAAAAGAAAGAAAAACAAAACTGTACTTGGATTTTCTCTGTAAATTTAATTAAATACATTGATTAATTTTGGAAAAATTGACTTATTTCCAGTGTTATATCTCATTATACATAAGATACAGTTCCATATTGATTCTACACTTCTAAGCCCTTTTGCAGAATTTTATTTTTTTATACAGTACCTGTCCATTTATTGTGGTATTTTATATTTGTGAAATAATATTGTTCATAATTTACTATTGTGAATGCAATCATTTTCTCTATTACAACTTCTAAAGAGTTATTATTATATAAGAAAACTCTACTTGATTATTTTGTAATTGGCCACACTACTGAATTCTTCCACTAATTCTAATCGTTGTTGCTTTTCTTAAGGTTTCTTGAATGTGTAATAATCACATAATTTGTAAATAATAATAATTATTTCCTTCCTACTTCTAGTATTTATATCCCTTATATTTTCAGAGCAATTATAAAGAACAGTGATTATTGCAATTGTCCTTCTTTTGTTCCTAGTTTAAATGGGAGACTGCCTAGCTTTTCAGAATTAATCATGATGTTGGCTATTACCGTGTGCGATAATACCTATATAAATCTATCTATATATACACATATACATATATGGAAGTTACATTTTAATAAATATTATTCTATTACTACATTTTTAAAACTATTATGTGCCTTAGACATAATTTGAATTGTAGTATATGCCTTTTTTGAATGTGCTGAGATAAGTGTAACTTTCTTGTCCTTTTCACTGACTTATTAGTATAGTAACTCAGATTTCTGGAATTTAGCCTTTCTGCATTTTTAGCATTATCCTCACTTGATCACTGTAATTAATAATATTTCATACTTTTACTGAATGTAATTAAATTGGTTTTTTATTACTTCCTCCTGCTACTTTGTCATGGTTTGGTTTCAGTAATAACTGCATTTATTTATCTCAGTGGAAAGCTTTTTCTCTCCTGTATTCTAAAATTGCATAAAATGCAAGGGTGCCTGGGTGGTTCAGTCAGTTAAGCATCTCACCTTGATTTCGGCTTAGGTCATGATCTCAGAGTTCTGAGATCCAGCCTTACATTTCCACTTAAATGGAGCCTGCTTAAGATTCTCTTCCTACCCCCCAAATAAATAGATAAAAAAATAATTAAATAAATAAAATTACATAAAATGCATATATTTGTGGGGTTTTTTCCTCTGAAAGTATTAATGATCAATGCATGTGTTTTTTTCCTTTGGTGTAGGTAGATGTTTATCTATTTACTGCATTTTCTCCATAATGATCTTATTGTTTAGAATAAATTTGGTAATTTAAATTTTCTTTTTTTTTTAATATTTTATTTATTCATTGGACAGACAGAGATCACAAGTAGGCAGAGAAGCAGGCAGAGAGAGAAGGAAGCAGACTCCCCGCTGAGCAGAGAGCCCGATGTGGGGCTCAATCCCAGGACCCTGGGATCATGACCTGAGCCAAAGGTAGAGGCTTTAACCCACTGAGCCAACCAGGTGCCCCGGTAATTTAAATTTTCTTAGAAAATTATCCATTTCAACCAAGTTTCAAAATTTTTAGCATAAAGCCATGCAAATACTCTCACAATTCCTTATTTTTTTAAGATTTTAAATAAATTGGGGCACCTGGGTGGCTCAATGGGTTGAAGCCTCTGCCTTCGGCTCAGGTCATGATCCTGGGTCCTGGGATCGAGCCCCATGTCGGGCTCTCTGCTCCTCAGGGAGCCTGCTTCCTCCTCTCTCTCTGACTGCTTCTCTGCCTACTTATGATCTCTCTCTCTGTCAAATAAATAAATAAAATCTTAAAAAAAAAAAAAAAAAAACTTTAGAAAAGATCCAAAAGCTTGGACCTTTCACCAAAGAGAATATAGGGAAGAAAAATATACACATAAAAAGATGTTCAACATCACAGGCCGTAATAAAATGTTAATTAAGGCTATTATAAGCTACTACTATACAGTAGAATGTACAAAATTTTAGAATTACTAAATTAGATTAGAATTACTAAATGACTAAAATTTAGAGGCACGTGGATGGCTGAGTTGGTTAAGTGTCCAACTCTTCATTTTGGCTCAGGACATGATCTCAGGGTTATGGTATTAAGCTTGCATCAGGCTCTTCACTCAGTGAGTAGTCTACTTCTCTTCCTCTGCTGCTGACCTCATGTTCTCTGTCTCTCAAATAAATTTAAAAAATAAATTTAAAAATTTCTAAAAATGACTAAAATTTTAAAATAGTGTTAATTCCAAGTGTTAACAAGATGGGGAAGAACTGGATGTCTCATACATGGCTAGTGGAAATATAAAATGGTATCACTGCTCTGGAAAACCGTTTGGCAGTTTCTTATAAACATACATTTATCATTTGACCCATCAATCACTTCCTGGGTATTTATTCTAGAATTATGAAAGTGTACATTCACACAAAACCTATACATGATGTTCATATCAGCTTTATTTGTAATCACTAAAAATTGGAGATAATTCAAATGTCCTTTAACACTTGAATGGACAAACAAACAGTAACACAGCTATGGAGGGGAATGCTTCTCAGCAGTAAAAAGAAATACATTATGAATGTATGCAACAACCTTTGGGTGGACCTCAAAGATACTATACTGAGTTTAAAAAAAAAACTAATTTAAAAGAGCAATATGCTATGTGATTATATATAAAAAGTTACACTTCATTAATAATGTATCTCATATATATGTATATATACATATATATATATTTTGCAGCATTCTCAAAGTAATAAAGTTACAGTGATGGAGAATAGATCAGTTATTAGCAAGCAATAACAGGGGGGAGTTTAGTTATAGTGATTGAACAGCTCTGCATCCTTACTTTATGATGGTTACTCAAAATGTGACAAAATTTCATAGAACTATACTCAAAAGATTGCATATAAAAACTGGTAAAACTCAAATAAGGTCTGCATCAGATTTTAATACTACTGTATCCATGTCAATTTCCTACTTTAATATGTTCTGTGGTTATTTTAGATTCTATCTTCTTTTTTCCTAAAACATAATCTGGTTGCATGGAACTATACACACATACACACACGCGTATGGAAAACAGGTAACATCTGATTAGGCTTTGTACATGATAACAATGCCAACTTCCTGGACTTCATACTGTACTCTACTTATGCAAGATGCTACCACTGGGAGAAATGGCTGTAGGGCAGATATGACTTCCCTGTACATTTTTAGAAATCGTGAATCTATAATTACTTTCAAGTAAACAGTAAAAACGTATTGACCTCATTATTCTTTTGTGAATAATATGGCTTAAGGAACACATAAGAACTAGAAACTGTCATTCCTACATGAAAAAGCTGGAGAAACTAAATATTAATGACTTCTTCCATCAGAAAACTGAGGTTGCGGGATAAACCTCCACCCTGCAGTCTGCAGAAACAGACAAGCTGAGAGTCACAGCTGAGATCTACTTCCCTGGTGTAAAGCCACTGGAGCCATATTCTGGTAAGAACTCTTAAATGTTAATTTTCATGAATTCCTGGAGACTGAATGTAGACAAGCACAGCAGTGAGAAACTAGGGAGGCTACAGTGTTTGGGAGTTCCCATACACTTTACCTGCAGGAGCCTCACTGGGTTCTCACAGGGAAGAGCTAAGATAGAGCCCCTCCTGGCTCTAGCAAAAAGGGGGAAAATAATCATTTTGAGATATGCCCAGAACCTTTTCCATGATGAGGGCCTATGCTCCAAAGACATTGCCGGAGCATTATCCCATCTGGGAGAAGGGTTTTCCTCCCACTCCAGTCCCTGCTAGTTTTCCTGTCTCACCTAAAAGAGGAAAAACAGGGGTGCCTGCGTGGCTCATTTAGTTAAGTGTCTGTCTTTGGCTCAAGTCTTGATCTCTGGGTCCCAGGATCAAGCCCCGCATTGGGCTCCCTAGTCAGCAGGGAGTCTGCTTCTTTCTCTCTCTCTCCCTCTGGTCCTCTCCCTGCTCATTCTCTGTCTCTCTGTCAGGTAAATAAATAAAGTCTTTAAAAAATAAATAGAAAAGGAAAAACATAGTCAACAGGACAGAGCTTCATGAAAATCAGCTGGGAATGATGTAGCCAGGTTAGGGAGTATGGAGCGGGGGAGGAGAGAAGCTATTCCACTGGAGAAACACTTCTTAAAGTCACAGCCTAAAGTCACAGGCCCACTAAAAGACAGAGAATTAATAACAGTAATACAAAACACTTCCATTTTGCCACACTTTACTACCACATCAACATGGCTTCAGGGTAACACACTGCTTTATAACTGAAATAGCAGACAGTCTCTCTCTGAAAAGAATACTCAGAGAAACCCAACGTCAACAGGGGAGACAAAACACAAGGACACTAGAGGAATTTAAAATCTTTAGTACTTAGAGCTAGAGCAAACATCACACACAGGCCAACTTTTAGTCAGATTAACATGAAGCCTTACACTGAATGCCTTCTTACCTCAGTTCCTTTCTACTCGATACATACTTGATGTCTGTATTTCAACAACAAAGACAAGGTACACCAACAGGCAATACACAGATCTGGGGGCTATTTGTTATGCAGCATTCTATAGTAACAAGTTGAATAATAAAGAAATCATTTTTTGTTTGTTTTTTTTTAAGAAATCATATTCTATAATATTATCTAAGCTATTGTGTCTTGTTTACAACATGAAATTTATGACACAAGGTTGAAATCCCAAGGGTCCAGTCACTAGGCTCTGAGTTGGCATTGAGGCCAATGACTGAACATATCATAGCTTGTGCTAAGGCAGGTCCATTTCTGGGAATCACAGGACTTCTCCACGGGCTTGTTTTGGTTCAGTGATATCCCACTGGCCTTGCTGGAACTTAAGATGGCAGAATGTTTTAGAAAGCTTTTGTCCAATTTTCACAAGTGTTTCCCCTAAAAAACAAACAAACAAACAACAACAACAACAACAAAACTTTTGTGTTTAATCATTGCTTGGCATTTGTTTCTCAGAAAGCCTGGAAAAGTACATTCTCTCATCATTTTACTGACATAGACAGTGTTTCCCGGTGGACATTTTTAAATCACAGATATTCGTAGATAGAAAATGTCTATCTTTTTAGATTGATTTTTCTAGGAACCCAGAGCAATTCAGGGAACTTCTTCAAATGTACTCTCAGCATTGTTTTCTAATCTCTCTAATGTTAAGCTAGAATGACTTTTTAGAAAGCAACTCCACATCCTTCACCACAAACTGGCATCACAATAAAAAGAAAAGGCTTGATATAAAAAGGCAGTCTGTTCATTAGATTCTGTATGATAGCCATAGATTTCATGAATCCTTACACAAGAGAGGCATGAGGAGCTTTCATTTTTTTAAAATTCAATTATAAATCTTAAGCACACTGTGGTTTTGTGGACACATGGCCCCTGAATTAGCTCATGAAGAGGCTGGGTTAATAAGACACAGTCGGGTCTTTGCAATTATATAGCTATGACCTTGGTTTTATTTCCCTAAGGTCTGAGGGACCTAGAGGTTAGGAACAGATTTTAAATAGATTAAATGGTGTGTGTGTTGGGGGGGGGGGGGACGGGTTACATATGTCTGTGTAAAGCAGGCTAGTTGTGTATTCTTAACTTTCACTACAGTGTATATGAGTGGTTCAAGAATCATCTCCTTAATGTATTCAGTTGTGAACACTGCATCCCAGCTAAAATCCACAAAGGATATGGAAACATAATTCTTTGAAGCTATTAAACACTTCTGGAAAACGACGGATAAATTGAAGCCAGTTTTCAGTCTGCGAGTCATTGGGAGGGAGTTTGACATTTCCAGGGAAAATGAATATCCTTTTTATGTCATATGTTCAAAAATACCCTCGAAAAAGTGCCTTGATGTTGGTGTTGGCAATGAATTTTTAGATATTATACCAAAAGTATAGGCAACAAAAGCAAATATAAACACTGAGACTATATCAAACTAAAAGTCTTCTGCAAAGCAAAGGAAACAATCACTACAATGAAAAAAACCTATAGAATGGGAGAAAATACTTGCAAACCATATATAGGATGAGGGGTCAGTTTCCAAACTATATAAAGAGCTCAGATAACTCAATAGCAATAATAATAATAATAATAATAACAACAACTGATACTAAAATGGGCAAAAGACCTGAATGGACATTTTTCTGAAGAAGACATAAATGGCCAAGAGGTATATGAGAAAGTGTTCAACATCACTAACCATCAAGGAAATGCTAATCAAATCCACAATGAAATATTACCTCATACCAGTTAGGATACCTATTATTTAAAAAAAGACCACAAAAGATAAATGCTGGCCAGGATGTGGACAAAAGGGAATCCTGTTACAGTGTTAGTGGAAATATAAATTGTCATAGCCATTATGGAAAACAGTATGGTGGTTCCTCAAAGCATTAAAAATAAAACTGTATTGTTTATTTTAGCCATTCTGACTGGTGTGAGGTGATATCTCATGGTGGTAGGAGAAGAATAAATGAAACAAGATGGGATTGGGAGGGAGACAAACCATAAGTGACTCTTAATCTCACAAAACAAACTGAGGGTTGCTGGGGTGAGGGGTTTTGGGAGAAGGGGGTGGGATTATGGACATTGGGAAGGGTATGTGCTTTGGTGAGTGCTGTGAAGCATATAAACCTGGTGATTCACAGACCTGTACCCCTGGAGATAAAAATATATGTTTATAAAAAATAAAAAATTAAAAAATAAAATAAAATAAAACTGTATTATGACCCAATAATCCCACTTCTGAGTATATATCTAAAAAATTGAAATCAAGATTTTAAAGAGATACCCATACTCCTATGTTCTTTGAAGCATTTTTGATAATAGCCAAGATACGGCAACAACTTAATGTCCAATGATGGATGAACAAAGACAGAAAGTATGGTATACACATACAATAGAATATTGAACAAGAAGAGCATTGTGCCATTTGCAATGACACAGACAAACCTGGAAGACATCATATTAATTGATATAAGCCAGATGCAGAAAGAAAATGCAACATGCTTTCACTCACATGTGGAATCTAAAATAGACGCATAGAAGCAGAAAGTAGAATGGGGATTACCAGGAGCTGGAAGAAGGGGAGAATGGAAAGATGTCGATAAAATCTCAGTTTGGCAAAAGCAATGAGTTCTGAAGATCTAATGTATAGCCTAATGACCTCAGATAACAACACTGTACTGTGTACTTGAAACTTACTGAGACAGTTTATCCCAAGTATCCTCACCACCAAACCAAACCAAACCAAACCTTAACTATAACTACATGAAGTGATAGATATGCTGACTAGGTGAACTGTGGTGGTTATTTCACAGTGTATATCTATATCAAATCATCAAGTTGTATACCTTTTATATGTACAATAATTAAAAAAAAAAAAAAAAAACCTTGAAGCCAAAACTTATTTGGGTCAAGATGAAGGTGGAGTAGAAAGGATATGATATTTCTAAATAAGAAAATTACCCAAAAGACATTTGAATTTTCTTGGGGCAAATGAATCAAAGCAGTTCTGCAATGCCAGCACTTAGGCACCCACATTCCTGCAAAACAACCTGGTCAACAAGCCATCAGTCCCTACTTGTTGGTTGTTCTCCTAGGCACAACCAATCAGCTCTAAGACCTGTTAAATCAAGCTTCAGAAAATGGGCTATTCATCAGGATTGCTGGAAAAAAAAAATAATAATTTCTTTAAAAATGGCTAAGGAGTATTAGAAAAGTCGAAAACATTTTTGAAAAGGTGTTTAAAATTCCACTAACTTCTAAGACTAATAAGAAGTAAAAGCTCCTCATTAAAATGAACCTTTGTACCATACCGGAAAAGTTGGAAGACATGGTTTTCTCATAAAGAGGGGGAATGCCTCTTTAGTCAGAACTCAATTTTGCATTTCCTTGATTTATAGATGGAAAGAATTCCAATTCTCTATTTATTTTGTAATGCCTGGCATGCGAACCTCTGCCTGGCTCAAGTAGTTCTGATAAAATGCAGGACAATGACACCTTGAAAGGTGGTGACAGTGTATCCACTTGAAAAGTAATTGCTCCTGGCTTCACACACAGTAACTTCAAGATGGAAAATACATTCAGAATAGCAAATGCCAGGAATGCTTCTAATCCAACTAGAGTCTCTCCCTTATCATTTTAGAAAAGCAGGTGGGATAAGAATAATGCCAAAAAGCATTATTTACCATACCAAAATTTTAGTGTTTGTTAAGTGCTCTGTATTCTCTCCCTTCTGTCTCTGGATCTCTGTGTCTCTCTATTTTTCTATTTTCTAATAATTTTCTTTTTATATAGAGCTTCCACCCAAATGAATTCATTTCTTTTTTTTTAAAGATTTATTTATTTATTATATATAGAGAGAACACACGCACATGGGGTAGGAGGTAGGAAGGGCACAGGGAGATGGAAAGAGAGAATCTTAAACAGACTCCCTTCCCTGTTGAGTATGGAGTCTGATGTGGGACTCAATCCCACAATCCATAAGATCATGACCTGAATGGAAACCAAGAGTCAAACACCCAGCCGACTGGGCCACCTAGGCACCCCTGAATTCATTTTTTAATGGACTGATTTTTCTTTTTTTTATCGCCCTGCCCTAGACTGATTTCCCTTTTTTTTTTTTTTTTTAAGATTTTATTTATTTATCTGAGACAGAGAGAGTATGAGAGAAAGCACAAGCTGGGGGAGATGGGTAGGTGGAGAAGCAGACTCCCCACTGAACAAGGAGCCCCATGTGGGACTCAATTCCAGGACCCTGCAATCATGACCTGAGCTGAAGGCAGACGTTTAATCAACTGAGCCTCCCAGGTGCCCTGATTTTCTTTTTAAATGTGAAGTTCTGGAGACATTTTGTCTTCTTATTATTTTGAATTTAATTTATTTTTGATAGTTTGCGAAGAACTAAGGACTGGTCTCATTTTTTTTCTTTTTAATGTATAACATTTGGTGCATGCCAAAGAATATATGTAATCTATGTGTAAAACGTGTAACATAGCACATAACAGCCCCTGGAATTTTCCCCATTATTACTAATTTTGGTACATTCTCTTGATTCATCTTTCTCTATGCCCGTCTCTCCTCAACTGCTGAAGTCACTATTATTCTAAATTTTTTTTATCATTTTCTGCTCTTTTCATGATTACTTTATCTCTTGTGATAATTCTAACAATGTGTGTTTAGATTTTATGAAAATTAATATTCTTCTTATTTTTAAGTTCATTCATCATAAGAGCTGGACTTCATTTTTTCACTATAGTCTAGTATTCTATTGTGCAAAAATATGAAAAACACAGGTTTGTACTGCCCGGGGCTACTTATAGACTACAGTACTATAAATGTATCTTCTATTCCTTAGGATTTTCTCATTAATATTTTCTTTTCTCTAACTACTTTATTTTAAGAATACCACACATAACACATATAACATACAAAGTATGTGTTAACTGATTATGTTACCAGTAGGGCTTTTGGTCCACAAGCTATCAGTAGTTAAGTTTTGAAGGAATCAAACATTATACAGATATTTTACTGTGTGGGACTCAGTGCCCTCAACCCCCACTTCATTGAAGAGTCAACTGTATCACAATTATTTGTGCTGTCCTTTGATTGGTGGACCAGATTTGATACATGTTGCAAATATCTCCTTCCAGTTTGTCAGGAGTCTTTTCATTTTCCCTATGGTATCTCTGAGAACCAGCTCTTAATTTGAATTTGGTCAAATGTACTCATCTAGGTTTTTTTTTTTTTTTTTTTTTTTTTTAATGTATAGCATTTTTGACATATTTAAGAAAGGCTTCCTTCCTCAAAGTTATAGATAAATTTTTCTTAGCAGTTTTGTTTGACTTTTAAATATGTCTTCAAATATTAGGAATGTATTTTTTTAGAAGTATACAAGGTTAGGAGTTTATATTTTCTTGTTTAAAAACATTTTGATCATTATAAAGACCCTTTCTACCCATAACCTTGTGCTTTGTCTGAAAGTCTTTTTTTAAAACTTAGTTTAATATAATTATATGAGACTTGTTTTGCTTCAAATTTGTCTTGTGTGTTTCCCTCATACTTTTATATGCAAATTTTCCAAGCCCTTGTATGTTGGGTGTATCTCTTATAAGAATCACCCAGACGGATAATTTTTTAATATAATCTGACTAGACTGCAAGGATTGGGAATTATCAATAAAATCCAAACTTCCAACTAGAGCTCTTTTTTAACTTAATACAAGTAAAGACACAGAGGGTGCTATCTTATAAAAATAACAGATTGGATTCTGCCACACAATTGATTATTACTATAAAGATGATTCAGCAGCTTTAAAAAAAGTTAATTTTATCTCCAACCCAATTCTTTTAGAACAATTTTTATGGACACAGGCCTAAATATACACTGAATTTCTTGGATCATCTCAATTCTTATGAAGAAAAATCCTCCAAAGAGAAACAAAAATGGCTTTATCAAATCTGGGACAGTAACACATTTAACAATACATCCCAATGGAGACTAGTCTGAGTAGGGTGAGTACCCAAATACCTAATCAAAAAAAATTTTTTTTTCCATTTAGCAATGTAGCAAGGAAATAGCCCAGGTATAACCAACATAGCAAGGAAATAGCCAGGTATAACCAAGAGAACTTTGAGAGATGTTCTCCCTGCCCTCCATCCTCACCAGGGGAGTATCCTCTCTATTAGGAAAATTATTCAAACCATAGTTATGGTTCCCAAGGTCTAAGCCAATGGAGGAAAGTAAGAGAAACAAAGTAAAGGAAAGTAAGGGAAACAAAGACTTCATACTGATAGGTTGTTAAAGAAGTCTTCTGCTCTGGGTTGGGAACGTCATGTAAGTAGGGGTCACTGGCTATTAGCTGCTTTCAGATGGGCTCAGCTAGGTTGATTTGGCTCTATTCTACATGTTCTTCATCCTCCAGTAGGCTTGCCTTGCCTTCACATAAACCTGACAGAGCGCAACAGAACCAACCCCAACACGAAAGTATACTTGAAGCCTCTTCTTGCATCACCCTTACTAACAACCCATTGGCCTTTGAAAATGTTCTGTAATCTAATTGAATTTGGAGTCAGACTAGGAAGGTATTATAATGCTTTAAGGCAGAGGGTGAAGATACTGGTAGGGGTGAAGTTGGAGGGGGGGGACATTAATGCAATCAACCTACCATAGAAACTAATTTCTCTCCCTGACTCAGAAATGAAGGATACGAGCAAAACAACAAGCCTGTTTCAGAGAGGACTGAGAGGGAACCATTGTTCCCAGGGAAGGGCAAGTTTCAGTTGAGGCATGACCTCTCTGAAGGACAAGCCTATCCTTTAGCCTGGGCCCCTCACCAATCTTTGCTTGCTTTTTGAATAGCTGGGACATGTAATTGCCTTGAGTCAATTTTTACAAGGAGAAAAAAGTAACCACAAAGAAGCGGGGTGCTTTGTCTAACATTGAATTATGGCCGGAAGCAAGATGATAAAGTGACGATGCTCATAAAGGAACAATATTTTTCTTCTCAGGGTTATAGAGAACTTTTAGGAAAAGACAAGTCCCTGGTAGCTGCTATAAGGGAACTGTTGATCCTTGATTTGCATAAGCTGTGGACATGTCCTTTGGATTTAGAAACATTGCAAATTGTGAAGCACGGAGACATCAAGTATGAACAGCCAGATTTCCAAGGCCCAACAACAAAGTACTAAAGAGCCCTGATTTGGGATAATGAACAGTATTCATGTTTTTCTTATTTTATATTTTAGGACATTCCCTTTATTGTTTCAGTTTCTCTCTGTGTGTACACATGTGATAGTCACACTGAAAACTTGATATATAATTTTAGCTTATTTGGATGGATTCCACAGTGTTATATTAATGCATGTTTTTGCATTCACTGCTAGAAAACAGGGCAATAAATCTTAGGAGATTCAGACCTAATCTCTATTGCTCTACCAGAATGAAAAGCTAGAATTTCTGCACATATTTTAAGCTGCCTCCTTCCTTAATGCATTGTGTCATCTTCTTAGCAGTTTCTCTCATAGAAGATAGGCTTTCAACGTACATGTCGGCTTGGGGGAATTCTTGCTCCTATGTATTAACTGCTGCCTCCTTTAATCCTGTTAGAATTTAATTTCCCTTGATTGAATGCAGTGTTATCACCAGGTGCTGAGTGGCCCTTTCCTCTCAGTACATATAAATCCTGTTAGTCCTTCCCAGACTCCAGATGTTCCAGAATCTTCTGAGGTCAGACTCTTCTAAAGGAACATTTGCTCTCAGGTTCATCCAATACAGAGAGGGAAAAGTCAAACTTTTGGACACAAACATCTTGTTTATTTCTGCCTGGCTAAATTGTGGGACTGAGGCATCTGTGCTGGTGGCCTGTGGGAGTCCTAGCAGTTTCAAGTCACTTCTGAATTAAATAACAAGTTAAAGGGCTTTAAAAAGCCTTACATTAAATTGTAAGATGTTCAATGATTAGCAAGATACTAACTCATAAGATTCTGTATGGTTTTCAGTTCTCCCAGTTTTACTAAACAAAGCGTTTCCTTTTTATATGCATGAACTGCTTTAACTGCTTATCCCAGGAAACTCTTCCCAGCAATTGCTGAGATTTGTAATGAAATTGATTCTTAGTGATCACAGGGCCTTCACTTCCCTCTGAGAGAGTCTTCCTGCTCCCAGCTTCCTCTTCCTACATCTCATCTGTTGGCCATTTCCTGCTAATTACCTTCCTCCACCAAACAAAAGAAAGCAATTCTTTTCACAGTCAGTTTTGTTACGTGTTACCACCTATAATTATTTTTCTCAAAAGTTTGATTTAAGAAGAAATTATTGGATAAATTGAAGTACTGGGGCATCTAGGATTTCAGGCATTCATTAAAACAAATCATCTTTATTAAGAACAATCAAGTCTGGTGTATATACTGATAATTTTTTAAAGCTTTAACTATTTCACTGACATCCATTTGGTCACCAAATGTGGTTTAGGTATTCTGCGGTGTGCTGTGATTTAACCATAATCCAGATAAAGCACTTGCTCTCAGAGCAATGAGAGTTTATTGTCAGGTTTTTTCAAGGATATCAAACTCAAAAACATTCAGGTCAGCTTTCAAGAATTGGGCCAGGTGGCAATGTGCAGATTATAGGCTAGATCTATAAATGGGAAAACCAGCTTTATTAAATAGCACAACCATTGTTTCTCTGTAGGAATGCTGGTCTACTGCTGTCAGGATTTCTGGTTTTTCAAGAAAAAAAAAATAGGGTTTTGGCTTTTTCTGCAATATCTCATAATTTATAAATGTTAACCTTCATACTAGCTTTCTAAGCAATTAAGCCACTACCTTTACTACCTATATTTACCTTTCCAGTGAGATCTACCCTTTCTTATGTGTTCTCATTACTATTTAGCACCCTTTCCTTCCAGATTAAAGATGTGCTTATAACATTTCTTGTAAGGCAGTTTAGTGATGGTGAACTCCTTTAGCTTTTATCAGGAAAATGCTTTCTCTCACCCTCAACCTGAATAATATTGTTGAGTAGAATATGCTTGGTTGGAGGTTTCTTTCAGCACTTTGACTATATCATGCTGTACTCTTCTGACCTGCAAAGTTTCTGCTGAAAAATCTGCTGCTAGTCTTCTGGTGGCTCCTTTTAATAAAAGAAACTTTTTCTCTTGCTGCTTTTATTATTCTCTCCTTGTCTTTAAGTTCTGACATTTTAATTATAATGTGTCTTGTGGATCTCTTTGAGTTCCTCTTTTTTGGAATTCTCCAGGATTCTTGAATCTGGATGCTTCTTTTCCTTCCCCAGGTTAGGGAAGTTTTTAGCATTATATCTTCAAATAAGTTTTCTGCTCCCTTCTCTCTCTCTTCTTATGCAATTTCTCTGATGCAAAGTCAGTCTGTTTGTTGTCCTCTAAGTCTCTTAAGCTATCCTCACTTTTTAAAATTCTCATTTCTTTGTGCATATCTGACTGACTGAGTTCCAGTGCTTTGTCTTTGGATAAACCGATCCTTCTTTTGCTTCATATAGTCTGCTGTTGAAACTGATGTGTGAATATTAAATACTGGACTCCTAAGTCATCAAGGGGCAAATGAAAAGGTATTTTGAAATGAATGATGATAAAAATAAGACAAACCAAAACTTGTGGAGCATAGCTCAAACTATGATAAGAGGGGAAAATTCAAAATAGAATTACCATATTACCCAATTATTCCACTATTGGGTATTGAAAACACTAATTCAAAAAGATTATGAAACCCTATGTTTATTACTTACAATAGCTAAGATATGTAAGCAACCCAAGTGTCCAATGATAAATGAATGGAAAAAGAAGATTGGCATATAGTATATAAAGGAATATTAGTCAGCCATAGAAAAGAAAGAAATCTTACCATTTACAACAACATGGGTAGATCTACTGAGTATAATGTTGAATGAAATAAGTTAGAAAGACAAATACCATGAGACTGCACTCATATGTGGAATTTAAGAAACAAAACAAATGAATAAACAAAGAAAAAAGAAGACAAACAAAAACCAGACTCTAAAAAAGAGAATAAAGTGGTGGTTGCCAAAAGAGATTTGAGTGGGGGGATGAGCGAAATAAAGGAATTAAGAATACACTTATCTTGATGAGCACTGAGTAATGTATAAAATTGCTATATCATTATATTGTATATCTGAAATGAAAAAATACTGTATGTTAATTATACTTCAATAAAATAAAATACTTTTAAAAAAGAATAGCAAATTAAACCTGAAAAAGAAAAGGAAGTAAAAAGGTTAAGGAAGAAATTAATGAAATCAGAAGTAAATATAATATAAAAGGGATCAACCAAGACAAAATTTGCCTTTTTTTTTTAAGAACATGAAATTAATCAACTCCTGTCAAGACAGATAAAGAAACTAAAAAAGAGGCCTAAAGCACAAATATATAGAGCGAAGACCAGGATAGCACCATTAGTGGGGAAAAAAAAAAAAAGAAGAAGAAGAAGAAGAATATTCTGAAAAACTTTGTGGTAAAAATCTTTGAAATTTTAGATACAATCAGAAAAAATAAATCTTAATAAACCTGTATCAACAAGAAAAAACAGAAAGTTCAATGAATCTGATAGTTATTTAAAATGTAAATATGCAATTAAGAACCTTGCCACAAGCAAACAACAACAAAAAAACTTCAGACTCCAAATTAGTTTACCACGATTTCTACCAAATGTTTTAGGGAAAAGTAAACCCAATACACAAATTATTCCAGGTAATAGAAAGAGATGAAAATCACCTGGCTTCTTTTAAACAACCTGAATAATCTTCATATGAAAACCTAATAAGGATATTATAAGAAAGAAATATTATAAGCTTAATTTCCCTTGTGAACACTGATGCAAACCTAAACAAAATAGTAACAACCAAACCCAGCAAAATATAACTACAAGAATAATAATACATCATAAGAAAGTGGAGATTGTCTAAGACAGCATGGATGGTACACACTCATATCTCATTCAGTATCATTCACCATATGGAGAGAAGAAAGGATAAAGCATTGGATAAATCTCAGTACTCACAATAAAAACTCACACACAGTAACTTTCTTAGATAAAGGGCATATAAACAAGCTTTTCCTATGATCTTAGGAAGAAGACAGAGATACCTGTTATCATACTTCCAATCATTATTGTACAAGAGGCACAGCAATTGCAGAAAGGAAGATTATAAAATAAAACATGAAAAAATATAAAATGAAGGAATAAAATTTTCATTAAGTGATGAAATAATTGTTCATGTAGATAATCCAAAAATAAAAAAAAATTATATTGATAAATAAAAATAATGAGGGCACTGGATACAAGATCAATTAGAGAATCATCTCAATCCTATATTCTATCAAGAAATAATTAGAAAATTCTCTTTTTAAAATTGATATCTTTCACTCAGACACTAAAGATCCTGCATCATAATTCCTGCTAGATTAGCTTCCTCTCTATGTTGGAAGAGATCATAAGATTGATGCTGTGAACACTGTTCACACTCTTTGATATATTTAAGTTTTTATTCAAGTATGATATACTTTTGTTGTTGCTATTCAAAAGCACAGGTGTTTTTACCAAAGTGTTAATAAATGTTGAAATCTAATCAGTTAACAAAGGATATCATTTATAATAGCATGATAAAAATCAAATAGCTGCTAAAAATCTAATGAAGAATTTTGAAACCTCTACACAGAGAAAAAAAGAAACTAAAGAAATCTGAAAAAATGAAAAAAATCCTTTAGAAAAGGAAACATTTACCATTTTCCTATATTAAAAGGCTCAATATATTTTAGATGCTAGTAATCTTCAAATTAATCTATAGGGCCAATGAAATCTCTTTAAGAACTGCCACATTTTTAGTGGAAACTAATAAGTTGATACTAAAATTTATATGTGAATAGGGACAAAAAATTCTAATAATCTGGAAGATCAAAGTCCTAGGTACGATGACTTATACGACCCTTTATCAATATAAAACCTCAGTAAATAAATCAGAGTAGGACTGTCTGAAGGATAGAGGAATAGATCAATGGAACACAATATAGAGTCCAAAAACAGACCCACGCATGACAGTTGATTTATAACAGAGGTGATACTATAGAGTGATAGCTAAAGGCTGGTTTTTCAATTGGTGGTTCTGGGTCAAATAAATATCCATGTAGAAAAATGCAATCTTTCACACATTATCCTCTATAGAAAATTAATTCCAGGCTGAGTATGATGGTAGAACAAATCATAAATGGTTAAAAAAACCTTCTGGTACATAATATAGGAAAATACCTTCCTGTGACTGGTGTAGGAAAAAATTACTTAAGCAAGGAGGAATAACCATAAGGAAATGGGCAAATAAATAAGACTTGATGATCAGTAACCACTAAGAAATAGATGGGCAAAATGAAAATTAACTGTATTAGAAAATTCTGTTCATCAAAACACACAATTTTGGGAATGAAGAGGCCAGCCAGAAAATGGGTGAAGATATTTGTAAAATAAATAACGTATATCCATGAAGGATTTGTATTTAGAGAACATAAACATTCTCACAACTCAATATATTTTTTAAAAGGGCAAATAATCCTATGGAAAAATGGGGAAGTTTCTACATGGTTGTTTCTCAAAAAGAGACTATCCAAAAAAGGAAAAAAAATAGAAAGAGACTATCTAAAGGGCCATTAAACATATAAAAGAAGGTACACAACTGCATTAGTCATTGTGAAAATGCAAATCAAAACCATATTGAGATACTTATTTTTACATACCACCAGACTGCCTAAAATTATCCAGAATGACAATCTCAAGAGTTGGTACATATACAGGGCATCTCTCAAACATTGCTGGTGGGAATGTAAAATGGTACAACTACTTTGCAAAACATTTTGGCAGTTTCTCATAAAACTAAATTATTTATTTACCATATCACCTAGCAATCATAGTCCTAGAACTTAATAGAAATGTGGATATATGTGCAATAAAGAATATGTTAAAAAGTGATTATAGTTCCAGTGTTTGTAATATCCACCAATCTGAAGCTAGCTAAATGCCTATCAATATTAAAATTAATCATCTGTTATGTCCACATAAATAAGCACTGCCCATCAATGAAAATGAATGAATTGTCATTACTTGCAACAACCTGGATGAATCAAACATGAAATTGAATAATATGAAATCAACATAAAGTTGAATAAAAGAAACCACTCATGAAAGAGAACATGCTATGTTATCCCTTTATGTAAAGGTTGAAAACACTACGGCGCCTGGGTGGCTCAGTGTGTTAAGCCTCTGTCTTCAGCTTAGGTCATGATCTCAGGGTCCTGGAATTGAGTTCCACATCGGGCTTTCTGCTCGGCAGGTAGCCTGCTTCCCTTCCTCTTTCTGACTGCCTCTTTGCCTACTTGTGATATCTCTCTGTCAAAATAAATAAATAAAATCTTTTTTAAAAATTTCAATATTAAATAAAATATTAGAATAGAATTAGAATAAAGTATTAGAAGATATCCCATTAGAAGAGACTGAAGGCATAGTTACTACAGGGATCAGAAAAGTAGCTTATGAGATAGAGGGTTGTTCTACTTTTTTTTGCCTGGCTACGTGCATTTTGTAATAATCCATCTAATTATACATATAAAGCTTGTTCATGTTCCTTAATATATGATATACTTCAAAAAGTATTCAAAAATGAAAATTGGTGCAACCACTTTACAAAAGAAAGTTCTTCAAAAAGTTAAAAATAAAAGTACCATATGTTCCAGTAATTCCACTACTGGGTATTTACCCACAGAAAATGAAAACACTAATTCAGAAAGATATATGTGCCTTTATGTTTACTTCAGTTATATTTACAATGGCCAAAATATGGAAGCAACTCAAGTGTCCATTGAGACATAAAGAAGATGTGGTGTATTTATACCATGGACTATTACTCAGCCATAAAAAAGACTGAGATCTTGGCATTTGGGACAACATGGACAGATCTAGAGGGTATTATGCTAAGTGAAATAAGCCAGACACAGAAAGACCAAAACCTTTTGATTTACTTACATGTGGAATCTAAAAAACAAAGCAAATGAATAATAAAACAAATAATCAACAAAAACCAGACTCTCAAACACAAAGAACAAAGTGGTGGCTGTCAGTGGGGAGATGGGTAGGGAGATGCATGAAATAGATAAAGGTGATTAATAGGTACCAACTTTCAAGTATAGGTAAGTCACAGAGAAGAAAAATACAGCATAAGGAATAAAGTCAATAATATTACATTGTATGGTGACAGATGGTGACTACTTATGTGATGAGCATTGAGTAATGTATAGAATTGTCAAATCAATATGCTATGTACCTGAAAGTAATATAACATTGTATGTTAATTATACTTCAAGCCTTAAAAGTATTAAAAAATGTATTTATATAAATAAAATTATATACTGAATTGAGGCTAAAACTTTAAAATTGCGCTATTGTAAGTTTCAAGCCAAGAGTTTAAAAAATTATGATAAAATAAATAAAAATAACTTGATCTTATTATTACTAAGAATATTTTATGTGTGCATGATTCATAAAACAAATAACATAATTATATAATGACAATACATAATAAAACAGTATAGAAAACATTGTAATAATGATTTAAAATATTTATACCATCTTTTCTCAGTTTTTACATTTCTATTTTGTTTTAGCTTTATAATGTACAATCTACCTTATTGTAGCAGGTCATATATTCAATTTATAGTGTTATAAGTATACTATAGCAGAATATATAAATACATGTACATAATAACAAAATTTTTACTAATAGTGTTGCATAATTAAAAACCATGGAAACCAGTGATTTAACTGCTTAACAATGATAACAAAGCAATAAACTAATAGCCAGCTGAGAGTAAGGAAGTCCTTACAGGTTTACCACCTTAAGGAGCTTGTATGAGAGTATTTTAAGAATATTTATAAGGAAGCATCCATCTTAAATTAAAATTTTTACTCACTTAACTAGTAAGTGTTCTACTTGTTTCAGAGGTATCATGTTATTGAAAGGATCAATACTCAGAAAGACTCAAATTTAAGTCCTGATTCTGTGTTTACTGACTGAACTTGTTCAAGTTGTTTTTTTTAATCTCTCTTCTCCTTACATCTTAATCTATAAAACATGCAGTAATTATACCTAAAATTGATATTGAAAGGAATAAATTAAATATCACACCTGACCGTTCTTAGCACATACCTGGCACACAACAGTTGATTAATACATGTTAAAACTCTTTGTACAACCTTTCCCTGTTGTTCTGAATTACTGATACCTGGGTCGGTAAAGGATACTTACATAAACCCTACCGGGGGTGGCTATGGAAGTGTAATTCTCAACACCCAGATCATGCAGTGCACCTACTCATTACCACCCACTCCAAACATCAGCAGCATTCCCTGGCCATTTACATATTATGGCACATGTTGATTTGGATACCTTTTAAAGTAAAAACCAGTTCTAGGATTCTCATACTGAGTTAACTCAGCAATAGAGATTTACAATATGCAATGTATTTTCAAATTGCCTTCTACTTACAATATAAATAGTGTCCATGAGATTTGTGACCGAAATTGCCATTTCCTAACTGCTGGTGACATTTTGGAGATGGAAAATATTGACATATCCTACCGCCAACTTGCATCACCATTTCTTCCAGTATGACATAAAATCCAGAAAAATCACATCACGGCAATATTTGAACAAAGGACCCCATTGTCTTGTGCTTCACACCCACTGTCTGTCCATTTCCTGCCTGTTGCACTGAATCTGCCTATAAACTCCACACCTAGAAGAAGCCAATACATCTTGCCAAATGATTCACCAGGGTTAATTCTGTATTTAAATTGCCTTTTCATCGTTCTTAAATTTTACAAAAGGAGTTTGGCTTCTTTCTATTTCAATTTCCCTGTAGCGTCACCATTCACTGTTTGCATTTGACAGCCCTGCTGTAGGCCTGAATTAACAGCCACTATGATGTGCCCATGTTCCCCAAGACTATGGCTCTCAACTGTGAAATTATATGTATTTTTTTCTACAAAGGGAATAGGAGGTGTGTAGTTGATCCAATGACACATAACAAAATCACATAGATGAACAAAAAATTAAGCTATATTTATTTCAAATCATAAACCTCCATTCTCCAGTAATAACATGGATATCTTGTTGTATTCAACATATCTTAGTTGAAGTGAACCTGGGGTGAAATTACCCTTGTATTGGAAGTCATCACTCCATCCCCAAATAGCAATATTTCTTATGCTTACTTTATAAACAATAACTCAGATGCCAATGAGTAAGTCCAAGAGGATTATTATGGGCTGAGCCTTCTGGTCTCCTGGGATGTTGTTGGGAAAAGACTACACTCTACTGTCCCCTCAAAATGCCCCCTAGCTGCCTTGTGGAGTTTTCCATGACACTGCCTCATGGCACTCAAAGCCTTCATGTTCCTGTGCCCTGTCTTTCCAATTTAGCCATCTAGTGACTTTCCCTTTTCCCAGTGCTCTCATAGGATTACCCTATATTCTAATATCAGCCAACTCTGCTGGGTGAGATTACCCCTGGAAATCTAAGACACAGCCATCACTGTATCTCTTTGTCCCACATGTGGGCACAAGTCCCATCCTGATTCCTCAGAATACACTAGAGTCCTGCCCATAACGTTTAAAAAGTGTCCCCAATGTTTAAAGATAATGTAAGAGAAGCATGACCACAGCCTAATAGGCAACAACCGCCCAAGACCAGGTCCATAGAAAATCTCAACTGGGCTAGCCACCAGCTTATTATTGCCTACACTCCCCAGGCTTTTCTAGGTCTCAGAGTCAGAGATAAACAAAGACATTCTGATTTTCAGAGAGGAAGATTCTCATAAACTTTTCCTTAAAAATCTGTGTAATGGGCTGAATGGTATTCCCAAAAATGATATGTCTACATCTTAATTACCCAGAACCTAAGATTATGTGGCAGAAGGTGTGATTATCTAACAGATCTTGAGGAGGAATCTATCCTGCATTATTTGGATGGGCCCTAAATGTAATCATGTGTATCCTTATAAGGAGAGGCAGAAGTGTTGAGACATACAGAGAAGGAGACACATAAAAGAAGAGGCAATGTGACAACAAAGGCAGAGGTTGGAGTGTTGTGACCTTAAACCAAGGCGTGCCAATACCACCAGAAGCTGGAAGAGGCAAGGAATGAATCTCCCCGAGACCCTCTGGAGGGTGATGGCCCTGCCAACACCTTGATCTCATACTTTGGCTTCAAGAACTGTAAGAACACATTTGTGTTGTTTTAAGCCACCAAGGTTACAGTAATTTGTTACATCAATCTTCAGAAATAAGCACAATCTACGTCTCCAAATTTTTATCCTTTCCCCAAGATTAACCTCTTCCATTTCAGGAGCAGAATTCAACATACTTTGGATAAGGGATTGGGCTTTTCTTGTGAACTGAGATTATTTCAGTGGGCCCTGAATTGGTGTGGCTAGGGCCCAGGTCATCAGAGTGTTCCCAAATAGCAAAAACTTGGGCATTATTCCTTTATTTAGAAAACAAGAAGGTTCTATATAGACCATGATCAGTGTTCCTCTGCCTCAACCATGTGTAAGAACCACGAGCTGGGCCATCAACATTTTGTTGAGGCACACTATACCTGGCACCTGCAGAGAAACGAAAAGCCAGTTTCTGAGAGCGGGTAAAAGACCTGGGGAGATTTCTAGAATTCTGTCTGCCCTTCTATCCCTCCTAGAGACAGAGGTTAGTGTTGTTTTAAATGATACTCACCTCTTATTTCATTCTTTCCATAAGTCCATGCTCCCCAACATCCCTCAAGCTGTCCCAACCTTTAATTCAGAGGCAGAGAAGATCAGAGACACGAATGTTATGCAAAACAAAATGATCTTCTTGCATGCAAGAAAGAAGAAAATTACATAAAGCAAAAACAAAGGCCCATGCATAGATTAATCTCCTCATGAATCTATGACTTACAGAGTTTGGTCTTATTTCTTAAAGATCTGACAAGAGACTCAGAATATAGCTCACATATGGTTTATTTTCTCAAATCTTGGTTTCACAGTCTTATCTGTCGCCACCTTACTGCTCATAACCTGGTATAAGCACATAGCATTTCCATACTCACCCCACTGTTGGTCTAAGGTTTATAGTTTGCAAATCTGAATTGGAAATTCCATGTTGTATGAGAAAGGGGTTGCAGCAAGTCAGATATGAGTTCAATTTGGATTTAGCCACTTCTTAGATATGAGGGCTGAGGAAAGATACTGTGTATTTACCTTCCCTAATATGCATTTGCTCAATTGACTGAGAAAACACCTTTATATCACAGAACTTCTATGAGAAATAAATACAAGGATTTTTGTGAGCCTGCTTTCTCCCTTACAGGTGCTTACCTCATGGTCTGAGCATAATACACAGCATTTTTCTGTGTACACAAAATAAAAATTATAGAGTGGTAATTATGGGTGATGCTGCTTGTAGACCAGGAGTTAGCAAAATTTTTCAACAAAGGACAAGACAGTGACTACTTTTAGCTTTGCAAGCCATGTGGTGTTTGCCTGATCATTCAACATAGCTCTTGTAGTATGAATGTAGCCAAAGACAATACTAAATAAATGGAGTGTGGATGTGTTACCATAAAACTTAGTTCTAAATATAAATGCTATCTCAGTCTATGTGGCTGCCATAACAAAATACCACAAACTGAGTAGCTTATCAACAACAAATATTTATTTCTCACATTTATTTATTTATGGAGGCTGAAAGTCTGAGATCAAGGTGCTTGCATGGTTGTATTCTATGCATTCTATGACTTTCTTCATAGTTCATATTTGGCAACTCTTGCTGTGTCTTCACATGATGGAAGACATAAAGGACCTTACTGAATCTCCTTTTATAAGAGCATAAACACCATTCAAGAAGAATCTACTCCCATGACCTTATCACCTCCCAAAGACCCCACTTCTTAATAGCATTCCTTTGGGAGTTAGGATTCAACTTATGCATCTCGGGCGGACACAAACAGGTGGCATCCCAGATTTGCTATGAGGCATAGTTTGCTGGCCCTAGCTATATACCCTCTCTGATTGTGGCAATAAGGGAATTTAGTTGGAAAGCCTAACTGTCCCATATGATGTCAACCTCAAACATTAAGCAAGACTTCCTGAAACCCAAGTTCTATTTAGTGATTCCCTTTCAGAATGTATGTACTCATAACTTAGCTGTTATATACTTACTGATACTACCCAAAGACAAAGTTAGAATTTTACCATTTAATACACAGTTAATGCTCCATTTGTTACTAAAACCATTTTTTTCAACTTCTCAAGAACTTTGCTTGATTTTAGTATCCTCGTTACTTACAAACATAATACCTATTTGACATTATCTTTCCAAATGACAGCCTTTTGAAAAATATAAAATGTGATAAGTGCCTTGTGAATATTCAAATACCTTTCCAGGATCAACAGACCCTGTAGTCTTAGATTTACCTCCCTTTTAAAAAATATATTTTTTAGAAATGACAGGGATATGGAAATGCTCATGAATCTTAAATCTCAATTAGTTTGTAGGCATGAACCTTTATAGCCACTCCCCAGAGCAAAACCTAGAATATATCCAGCTCCCTAGAAGGCTCCTTTGTGCCCCTCTCAATCGGTCTGACCAGAAGGGTAACATCATTCTTTTATAGATGTTTAAAGTTCCAAGGAACCCAGTTTAACAAATTATTTCTTTCCCCTTTATTTTCTAAAAAGACTAGATAAATTTATCATAGTTTTCTCTAATTTGTCTTCCCTCCAAATGTTCTGTGCAATGAAACATGGGATGAACTAACCTCTTCTGCAGGAAACCTACCAACTTACCAGGTGTGCAAACAAGGATTGCTCTCTATGGTTGCCAGGGTCATTTTCCTTGGAAAGACTTCTCATGGTTGGAAGACATGTTGGCAGGACTCCATTGCACAATCCAGCACACATCATCAGCCTGTGGCTTTCATATTTTCTGCCAAGAGCTTCCCAATTTTGCCCTTGAACTACTGCAGCTTCTCAACAGATACGTTACTGAGAAATTTGTACAAATTAATTTTTATGTCTTCTTAAAATGAAGTATTTGAAACAAAAACTGAATGTAAATTTTTTAAAACCAAGGAAACTGCAGTTGGAAGGCAGGAATTTAAAGGCAAATCTTTGTGAAAAATGAGGAAATTTTTTTTTTTTAGTTTTTAATTTTTTATTTTTTATAAACATATATTTTTATCCCCAGGGGTACAGGTCTGTGAATTGCCAGGTTTACACACATCACAGCACTCACCAAAGCACATACCCTCCCCAATGTCCATAATCCCACCCCCTTCTCCCAAACCCCCTCCCCCCAGCAACCCTCAGTTTGTTTTGTGAGATTAAGAGTCACTTATGGTTTGTCTCCCTCCCTATCCCATCTTGTTTCATTGATTCTTCTCCTACCCACTTAAGCCCCCATGTTGCATCACCAGTTCCTCATATCAGGGAGATCATATGATAGTTGTCTTTCTCTGCTTGACTTATTTCGCTAAGCATGATACGCTCTAGTTCCATCCGTGTTGTCGCAAATGGCAAGATTTCATTTCTTTTGATGGCTGCATAGTATTCCATTGTGTATATATACCACATCTTCTTGATCCATTCATCTGTTGATGGACATCTAGGTTCTTTCCATAGTTTGGCTATTGTGGACATTGCTGCTATAAACATTCGGGTGCATGTGCCCCTTTGGATCACTACGTTTGTATCTTTAGGGTAAATACCCAATAGTGCAATTGCTGGGTCACAGGGCAGTTCTATTTTCAACATTTTGAGGAACCTCCATGCTGTTTTCCAGAGAGGTTGCACCAGCTTGCATTCCCACCAACAGTGTAGGAGGGTTCCCCTTTCTCCGCATCCTCGCCAGCATCTGTCATTTCCTGACTTGTTTATTTTAGCCATTCTGACTGGTGTGAGGTGATATCTCATTGTGGTTTTGATTTGTATTTCCCTGATGCCGAGTGATATGGAGCACTTTTTCATGTGTCTGTTGGCCATCTGGATGTCTTCTTTGCAGAAATGTCTGTTCATGTCCTCTGCCCATTTCTTGATTGGATTATTTGTTCTTTGGGTGTTGAGTTTGCTAAGTTCTTTATAGATTCTGGACACTAGTCCTTTATCTGATATGTCGTTTGCAAATATCTTCTCCCATTCTGTCAGTTGTCTTTTGATTTTGTTAACTGTTTCCTTTGCTGTGCAAAAGCTTTTGATCTTGATGAAATCCCAATAGTTCATTTTTGCCCTTGCTTCCTTTGCCTTTGGCATTTTTCCTAGGAAGATGTTGCTGTGGCTGAGGTCGAAGAGGTTGCTGCCTGTGTTCTCCTCAAGGATTTTGATGGATTCCTTTCTCACATTGAGGTCCTTCATCCATTTTGAGTCTATTTTTGTGTGTGGTGTAAGGAAATGGTCCAATTTCATTTTTCTGCATGTGGCTGTCCAATTTTCCCAGCACCATTTATTGAAGAGGCTGTCTTTTTTCCATTGGACATTCTTTCCTGCTTTGTCGAAGATTAGTTGACTGTAGAGTTGAGGGTCTATTTCTGGGCTCTCTATTCTGTTCCATTGATCTATGTGTCTGTTTTTGTGCCAGTACCATGCTGTCTTGATGATGACAGCTTTGTAATAGAGCTTGAAGTCCGGAATTGTGATGCCACCAACGTTGGCTTTTCTTTTCAATATCCCTTTGGCTATCTGAGGTCTTTTCTGGTTCCATATAAATTTTAGAATTATTTGTTCCATTTCTTTGAAAAAGATGGATGGTACTTTGATAGGAATTGAATTAAATGTGTAGATTGCTTTAGGTAGCATAGACATTTTCACAATATTTATTCTTCCAATCCAGGAGCATGGAACATTTTTCCATTTCTTTGTGTCTTCCTCAATTTCTTTCATGAGTACTTTATAGTTTTCTGAGTATAGATTCTGTGCCTCTTTGGTTAGGTTTATTCCTAGGTATCTTATAGTTTTGGGTGCAATTGTAAATGGGATTGACTCCTTAATTTCTCTTTCTTCTGTCTTGCTGTTGGTGTAGAGAAATGCAACTGATTTCTGTGCATTGATTTTATATCCTGACACTTTACTGAATTCCTGTATAAGTTCTAGCAGTTTTGGCGTGGAGTCTTTTGGGTTTTCCACATATAGTATCATATCATCTGCAAAGAGTGATAATTTGACTTCTTCTTTGCCGATTTGGATGCCTTTAATTTCCTTTTGTTGTCTGATTGCTGAGGCTAGGACCTCTAGTACTATGTTGAATAGCAGTGGTGATAATGGACATCCCTGCCGTGTTCCTGACCTTAGCGGAAAAGCTTTCAGTTTTTCTCCATTGAGAATGATATTTGCGGTGGGTTTTTCATAGATGGCTTTGATGATATTGAGGTATGTGCCCTCTATCCCTATACAAAAATGAGGAAATTTTAAAGTAACTCTTTAACTATCAATATCCTCATATATCCAATTTATTTTTTTAATTTTTTAAAAGATTTTATTTATTTATTGACAGACAAAGATCACAAGTAGGCAGAGAGGCAGGCAGAGAGAGGAGGAAGCAGGCTCCCTGCTAAGCAGAGAGCCCAATGTGGAGCTTGATCCCAGGACCCTGGGATCATGACCTCAGCCGAAGGCAGAGGCTAAACCACTGAGCCACCAAGGCAGCCCCCAATTTATTTTTAAGAAAGCTACCCCTATAGTGTGGATGGTAATAATCCTGTGCAGAATCCCCACACATCACTTTAAAAGGGCAATGGTTTGTGCTGGGAGAAGCACTTGAAATATTAGTCAAAGTGGTGAAATTTAACCACTCTATTAAAGATTTAGAATTTAACCAAAAGAGTTAGTGTGGCTAATTATGTGCATAGACAAAAACTGGCTTGTATGAAAGGAAATTAAAACTAAATGATTTGGACTCCACTTCTGGCCAAGATGGGAGTTATGGGGACCATGTTTGTATTGATATCTGAAACAACCAGAAAACATACAAGATATATGAAACATATTTCAAGAAACTCAGTATCAGTCAGTAAAGAACAGTGATCCTGAAGAGACAAGAAACAAACAAGGTTAGCTCTATGATTGTCCCAGGTGACTGCCTAGAGAGTTTCCAGTCCATGGTGTATGGAGAGAGAATGCAGGATGAGACCAGTAGACTCTCTGAGTTGAGAAGACAGAGATGAGAGTCTTGGGATGCCAATGTAAATAAAGTTCAGGAACCGAGGACCAGAAAAGGGAGAAGTGAATATAGAGAGGACTGGAGAAATAAGCAGAAGGTTCCACTTGAGCTTTTAGCTGAGAACTGATCAGTACATACACGTGAAGAAACCTCGAGAGATGAAAGCTACAATGTGTGAAAAGAAAATTACACAGAATGGGATTAACAGCAGTTTAGATATGCAGGAAAAAAAGAGTAGCAATAGAAGTGAAGCAAAATGAAAGAGATAAAAAGAGAACAATGACAATAAAGCAGAACATCAGTGAGCTGTGCAAAATCATCAAAGGGCCTCATACATATGTGAGGGAAGTGCCCAGAGGGAGGGGAAAGGGGGAGATGGAAAAAAAAATGTTGAAGTGCTAACAGCTGAAAATTCCCCAAATTTGATGAAAACTGGCAGATCTGAGTAGCCCAAATAACCCAACCCCAATAGGGTTGAACCTGGGTGGTTCAGTGGGTCAAAGCCTCTGCCTTCGGCTCAGGTCATGATCCCAGGGTCCTGGGATCAAGCCCCAAATCGGGCTCTCTGCTTGGCAGGGAGCCTGCTTCCCTTCCTCTCTCTCTGCCTGCCTCTCTGTCTACTTGTGGTTTCTGTCTGTCAAATAAATAAATAAAATCTTTAAAAAAAAAAAAAACCATCCCCAATAAATAAGAGGCAAATGACATCACAGTGTATTAAAATCAAATTACTCAAAATCACTGATAAAGAGAAAATGTTTGAGGCAGCCAGAAAAAAAAAAAAAGAAAGAAAGAACAAAAGAAAGAAAGAAAAGAAAACATATGTTACATACAGAAAGAGAAAGATAAGGATGACATAAGTATACAAAAAGGGTAACACATCCTGACGAAATAAGGTTTATCTCAGGAAGGCAAGGTTGGTTTAATGTCAGAAAATCAATGTATGTCACTGTATTAGAAAACTAAGTAAGGAAAGCCTTATTCTTATCTTCATAGATGTAGAAGAAAACATTTGACAAAATCCAACATCCATTCCAGATAGAAATTCCTAATGTAGTAGGGATAGAAGAAATATCCTTTACCTAATAAAGGGCATTTATCCAAAACTTACAGCTAATGTCATACTTAACATTTAAAGACTAAATACTTTTCTCCTTAGATCTAAAAAAAGGCAGGGATATGTACTCTCATCATCTCTACCCAAAATTGAATTTAGAAAATCCAATGAAATCTTTCTTAAAAAATAGCTACTAAAACTAATAAGTAAGTTTACAAAGACTTCAGAATACCAAATCCATATCCAAAATGGAAGAGCAGGAAGGAGGAATTACCAAGAGACATGGCAAAACTCTTGAAAGTAATGAACTTTCATTATCTTGTTCATTATCTTGATGCTGGTGTGTTGGTTTCATGGTTTTACACATACATCAAAACTTAATAAATTTCAATATGTTCAATTTATTGTATGTCAACCCTACTTCAATAAAGCTATTAAAAAAATTACATTCTCCTGAGATATTTTCCACCTTCTCTTTGGGAATTTTGCCTTCAAACACACTGCCAAATAACATATATATGATACAAGTGATTATACTCTCAATATAAATATACAAACAATATTAAATACTTTTTATAGTTCAGAGAAGCACTGAGGGTAATTTTCTCAGGAAAATAATCACTTATACATAAGAAATGAAGAAGTCCTACCCTCTCATTGTGATTGTTCACAAAATGCATTTTTCTAAGAAAACCCATTAGGATTCACCCAATTCAACCAGCATACTACATCCCCTGAAATGATCTTGTCACTATACTCAAATGCAGAATATGAGGATTACATGAACTTCTACTGTGTGTGTGACTTTTACTTTACATAGTGCTTGAGTTTGGAGTAGGCCAACCTATTTCATGAGGCCCTGTATAATAATATGAATAAACCAGTACTCAATGAAAATATGGAGTAAAAGGGTCAACAAATTAGAATGTTAACTTACTTCTCTAAACATCTCAGAACTCTGTAGAGATATGACTGAGCTTCACAATTTCTTACTTCAACTTTTCCATTTTGAATATTTTGAACTCCTCTTAAAATGGTTTTTAAAAATCACATCTATTAAAATATAGGCTGAATACACTGAGGTTTACCAATGTTGTAATTTATGCTTGTGGGCGACTCGTTTTTGTGCAATTCTCTAAATAAAAGCCCTCCTGCTGTCTTGGTTTAATTAAAGTGTATCCTGAGTTTGCAGAGGATCTTAGGTATCTGAACTTGGTGTAAATGTGTTATGGAAATGAAAGGTTGCTGTTCTGCACTGACCTTTTGTAACTTCAGGCCCGTGCACATCCATCTACTTAAAAATGTACAAGTAAGTTCAAACCTACAGAACAAGGACACAGTGCTCTATTAAATACAAGTAAGACCCAGGCAAATCAGTTTTGCATATCATCCTGTTGTGAAATCCCAGTTGGCTGTGCAGTAATAAGAAAATGTATAATATGCTCCGTCAGGGTGGAAGTACGTTATGCAAAATTTTATATTCGCTATATATTTAATGTGGTTCTTATCTATTTTATCTTTAATACTTTTTTCTGTTGAGTCGAACAATAGTTATTTAAGCAAGAAATGGTTTGCTGATTAAAACCAGACTATTTGAAATGAAAATTTGATGATGCAAATGGCAAGATCAAGAATGCTCAAGATGAAGCTAGAAATCACATTCTATTAGTACCAGGTGGATTCTTGAGCTGATGCTAATCATGCCAAAAACAGTAACTTAAAACAAATATTAAAAAATGCACACACTAGTTTCTTGTAAATAAAAAATAATAAAATACTATATGGGCAGTATGAATTCACTCCCAAACATTGCAGGGAAGGAACCATCATATTTTAAAAACTTTTCTAAGGTAAATTTCACCTGACTCCAAGCCATGTCTAGGGAGATTTATCATTTTTTCTATGCTTCTTTGGCTACATTCTATTGTCATTAGTGGTGATCTTTGTTGCAGTCTGGGCACTGATACTGAGAAAAAAAAGAGCTGTGACCAAGCTCATGGGCACATAGCCTTGACCAAAGAGGACTCCTAGATTTTGCTCCCAGAACCTGAAGCTTCCTGATAATGGTATAGGCACATTCTTGACAGTCTTAGAGGTCCTGCAACTCACAGAATATTGTATGGCAGTGGGATGCAAGTTCCCACCATGATTCCAACCCTAGCCTTCACCCTCCATAGCCCTAAAGTTTCTCGTTTTCTAAGACAATCTTGCTCTAGAACCCACAAGAGCCAAAATTTCAAAGATAACTGGAAATTCTCCCCTGGAGCCAGAGAAACTCAGATGGCAGGACAGCAAGTTTTCCTATCCCAAGTGTCCCATACTCAATGTGTTGCCTGTGTTTGGTGAAGGGGTCTGGAGGGGCTGCAGTGATCAGGGAGGGAATATCTATCATTCTTTCTCAGATGCCTATGGGAGAAAGCCAGAAAATTTGTCCTCCATGTCATCCTGTGATGATAGTTATTTGTTATCATGGCTCACCTTTAGAATTTTTGCAAAATAATCTTATAGCCATTGTAATTTTTATACAAAATCATCTCAACCTAAAAATAATTATTTTTGCCTCATTTATTAAAAGTCAAACCATTAATCATTGTCAGAAATTTTATGAAAAAAAAAGCCATAAAATATGCTTATAACTTCATTCAATGTAAATGACAGCTTTTCCATTTTTATACATTTCACATATTTAAAAATTGTGTATATGCACCATACGCTTGTACACTGGAAAGAAATTTTTAAAATGTTTTTATAAAATCCAAAAAATTGTATAATCTATTTTTAAATATAGGACAATAAATAAAAATTGAAAGGCAACAACTTACATAGAACAATATTATATATACATATATATGTACATATACATATATAATTTTCTTTGTTGTTTAGTAAATATAAGAGTAAGACAAGTGTTTTCTTGATAAATAATACCTTTTACACTTGGCACACCATCTCTTTCTGTTATCTTTCCCCACTTGATCTCTTTTTTTAATTTTCTAGTAATGTTTCTGCCCCCATTTTTATAGCTTATGAAATAATGGAAAACTATATTTTGTAAATGAATTAATCATCTCTGTTTTTCATAGGAGAATTCAACTTGCTCTCATTTAAAGTAACAATTAAACATTCATTTTATTCTGTTCACCTTTCTTTACATTTTGCATTTTTTAAAATTTTGCTTTCTCAACTCTTAATCCTTGTTTCTATGGACATTGCAGTGTACTTTCTAATTCCTATAGTGGTTATCTTCAAAATGCCAGCAGTCATTATCAAACACCTATTTCTTTATTATATGAAAGCAAGTTACCACTCATTTCTTCTCCCGAAGAAATACTTTTCTTGGCATTTCAATAAAATAAGAGCTTTAGATATTCTATTCTTTACGATTTGTTTTAGCAAATAATTATTCGCATATACCAAAATACACAGCTTCTCAGTGTATAGGAATTTTACCTATGTATGCAGTCTCAGAACCACCAGCGGTTCAAGTTATTTCCATATTTTAACAGCCCTGAGAGTTCCCTCAGGCCCCTTCTTAATCAATATCCACCATATTCCTAGCAGCAGAGCCACTATCCTGATGATTCTTGAACTTTTAATAAAAGGAATCATATAGAGTGTTCCTTTGTGTCTGGCTTCTCTTATACAGCATAATGTTTTTGAGATTCATAAAAACATCTGTCAGTAAATCAATCTTTTTATTATGGAGCATAGTCATTATATGAATAAACCACAATTTATTTAGGCATCTCCCACTGATGGACATTTGGGTTGTTTCCAGTTTGAAGTTAATAATTAATCACACTGTCATGAACATTTGCATATATGGCTTAGGTAGACACATGCCCTCATTTTTCTTGGGCACTATCTAGGTATGGGATTGCTGGGTCATAAAATAGGTGCATGTTTAACTTTATTAAAAAACTGCCAAATACTATAGTTATTAATACTGTATGCATATTTGGAAGTACCTAGGAGAGTTTGTATCTGGGAAGTTCTCATCATGAAAAAAAAAATCTGTAACTGCATGTGGTTATGAATGTCAACTAGATTTACTATGTTCATTATTTTCCTAATATGTATATATTGAAGCATTATATTTTATACCCTAAACTAATATATGCTATGTCAATTATTCCTCAATTAAAAAAAAAACCTGTCAAATGATTTTTCCAAAGTAGTTCTACCAATTTGCATTCTGATTAGCAATCTATTAGAATATCTGTGATTCTTAATCTGTTCCAACACTTGCTATTGATGGTCTTTTTGATTTCAGGGATCCCCGTGGGTTTAGAGTGATACCTCACTGTGTTTTAATTTGAATTTTCCCAATAACGAGTGATAATGAACACCTTTTCATGCTCTTACTAGCCATTCATGTATGTTCTTTTATGACATGCATTCTACACTTTTGTCATTTTTAAAAACTAGTGTTTCTTTCTTACTGTTATTTTAGGAGGATAAAATATTCATAGTATGTACATCTCAAAGAATGAGTAAAGAACATACAAGAGAAACTCATTTAAAATCAGTAATAAAAGGATAACATGCAAAATAAAAAGGAAAATATTTGAATATTTAATTTAGAGAATTTGAAATCTGAGTAACCAATAAATACAAAAAGATGCTCCACCTCACTGGAAAGTTAGGAAATGCAAATTAAAACATGAACTAACAATATTAATCAATTGTGCGAAAGACTGAAGTGTGACATAACTGAGGGTCAGCAAGGATAGCAAACATTGGGAACCTTTATTAACTAGAACCACTGCCTTGAAGATCCACTGGACAGTATCTAGAGAATGTGAAATTGCACATCACTAGTATTCAACCATTTTGCTTTATGGTATATTTATACTAGTAGACATGTAGAAAAGTGCTCAGTGTAGCCTTGTTTATATAGCAAAAATTGGGAAAAAACAGAATAACAGGAGAAAAGGACATAGAATTGTTCTAGAGTACTTGAATAAACTATGCATAGATATGTCTCACATGGACAGATAATGAGAACGTGATTTTGAATTAAAACAAGTGATATATGATTACTTAGAGAGTGCTTTTAAAAAAGGTTTTTTTAATGATAAATTATACTGTGAGTAATTTTAAAAAATAAGAATATACATAAATCATCCTAAAAATCTCATGTTTACACTAGCAACATCAGCACATCCTGGGAACATGTTAGAAATACAAATTCTTAGGGCACCTGGCTAGTTCAATCCAGTGGAGTAGGCAACTCTTAATCTCAGGGTTGTGAGTTTGAGCCCCACATGGAGTGTGGTAATTACTTAAAAACATAAGTGTAAATTTTGGGGCCCAATTCCAGACCTACTGATTGAGATATCTCTTGTAGGTGGGGCCCAGCAATCTGTTTTAATAAGCCCTAAAGTAGATTCTAATACTTGCTAAAGCTTGGAAAATATATATTATAGACCTACATTTTATACAGACATGTATTTGTTAAAAATATAACATAGATGGCTGGAGGAAATAAAAAAAATTTCCTGACAGTGGCTGCCTCTGGAGTTGGCTCAAATATCTGTAATGTCATGTCTATAACTATAAAAGTAAATCTGCAGCAAGAAGGGTAAAACACTAATATTTGTTCATTTTTATAGTGGAGGGTATGGTCTTTGTTAAACTATTCTGTATCCTTCTGAATTTTTTGAACTTTTCAAAATGAAAAGGAGCTATAGAGAATATGGTATAAATGGTTACTGAACAGTACAGGGATTTCATGCATTAACCATAAATATCTTACTTCTTTCTCAAGTCTTCAAGCTGAATTAAGAATATCTCAATATTGGGGCACCTGGGTGGCTCAGTGAGTTAAGCCTCTGCCTTTGGCTCAGGTCATGATCTCGGGGTCCTGGGATGGAGCCCTGCATCAGGCTCTGCTCAGCAGGGAGCCTGCTTCCGCTTCTCTGCCTGCCTCTCTGCCTACTTCTGATTTCTCTCTCTCTCTCTCTCTCTCTCTCTGTGTCAAGTAAATAAATAAAATCTTTAAGAAAAAATTTTTTTAAATCTCAAGATTGCAAGACAAGCTCCTTAAAAACAGAACAACAGAATCCATCATTTTGTAATAATTTACAATTGTTAAATTTACTGAATCAAACTTTTTGTGATTTTGCAGCTCAATACAACATAGAGAAATAAATCAGAAAGCAGAGTGAATATTAAGATGTAACTGGCATCTATAATTGCTATTTTAGCTCTTTAATTTGATAGAAATATTAATAATCATTGATGTTGGAAAGTTTAAAAGTTGAAATTAGCAAAGATGCTTATTTGAAACAAAACTTGTTATTTGTGATTTTTTAGGTATTGGGATTGCATAAGATTACATATGAACAAGGCATCTCACTGTTTTACAACGCTCTGCTTTGTAAGAGAATGTTTTACCTCACTTTCTTCCTCCTGGCAGGGCTGCCCTTCAACCCCCAAATATAGACACAGTTACTCTGTACCTCCAGATCTCCCAGCTACTTTTACTTGGGATTTTTCAAGTCTCACAATTCAGATCTTAGGATGTCTCCCTTAACACTATCTTCTGCTACATGATGGTTCTGAGAAAAGAAAAGCCACTTCCTGTCTCTTGGAGGATAGTTGCCCAACTACCTAAGCTTAGGAGGAAACCGACTCCACTCATCTGCACTGAAGACTAAGCCCATACAGTCAGGCTCCCCTTGGCTCTCTTTCCTTCAACCGTGACTCTCTCTGCATAACACAAAAGTATAAAAACAGCCCTTGACCACAAAGGCTTAAATTTCAGTTAAGGGTATAAGAAGTATCCATTTGCAGCATCGTGCAGAAAAACACCACCATAAAATAGGATTCCACATGGCAACCATGAGAGCTAAATCATTTGGGATGACACTGAACAGAGAAAGAATTTTAAGAGAAGTCAGGCCATGGTGGAAGGTATTTGCGGCAAGGTTTTGTGAAAGAAATGAAGCTTACAATTAGACAGCATTGAAAAACAAAACAAAACAACAACAACAACAAAAATTTGGCAATAGGAATCGTGTGGGAAGCAGGAGAATAGCGTGGCCAGGTTATGAAGGCTATAAGGTCAAGCGGGGCCAATGAATAGTAAAGATCGTTAAGCTATGGGAGAGAAACTGGACTGTAGTTAGGGAGCTCCAACAAATTTAAGAGGTGCACAGACTTCATATATAGAACATTCTGTGTTTTCTGACTAATAAAGGCTTCATTTATAAGTGTACTTAACTCACATCACAAACCATCTGGGAAACCATGCAGAAAAATAAGATCCTTCCCCACTTATTACCATCATGAATTAGTGTATTATATTGCCTGTCTTTTATTTCACAATATCTGTTTCCTTCTCATTTTTCAAACCTATGTTTGAAAGTATGTTCATTCTAGGACGTTTTCAAAAAGGGCCCCAAAATGTGAGACACATCAGTTGGTATTTGTGGTACACCAGCCTTTACTTTTTTAGCTCTCGCAACAACCTCATTATCTGTAACTTACAAAGGGATAAATGTAGTACAGAGACGTTCAGTAACTCGTCTAAGATCACACAGCACAGAGGCAGGGCTGTCACAACTTGATACCATGAATTACAGTGTCAGAATCCATGTGCTTAACCACTCCATTGGGTTCTACTGCCTCTCTCTCTTCCACAAAGATGAGTTTGAATTCTGCATTAGAGTCCATGATATGTACCCAGCACAAATATTTCAATATGGCTTAGTCATATAATATTATGTCTGTCTGAAATATTTTCCTCTTGTAAGTAATGCTACATTGAATATTTTTATACATAAGTCTTTATAGGAGTGTTCAATGATCCTCCCAAAATGCATTTGTATAAGTAGAACTGCTAAGACAGACAGGGAAAAAATTGAGGTTTTACGTTGTTAAAATATTTCCAAAAATACCCACCTATGATAATGGCACCACTCCCAATATGTAAGCAAGAAGAGACTTCTTTATATCTCTTTTAGCTCTCAGAATCATAGTTTTAGTTAAACTTTTAATGTTGAGATAGTTATAGATCACATGCAGTTACAAGAAATAATACATTTTACCCAACTTACCCCAATGATAACATCTTGCAAAACTTGAGTAGAATATCACAACCAGGATATTATACTGATAGAGTCATGACACAGAACATTTCTATTACCAGAGGATTCCTCATGGTGCCCTTTTATAGACATAAACATTTTCCTCCTGTCCCCAACCCCTTCTGCTTTCCAGCTAGCACTAACCTGTTTTCCATTTCTATTACTTTGCAATTTGAAGAATGTTATATAAATGGAATCATGCAGTATGTAACCCTTTAAGACTTGCATCTCTTCAATAAACACAATTCTTTGGAGGCATCCAGGTTGTTGCATTTGTCAGTAGTTTATTCCTTTGTATTTCACCAGTAATAATCCATGGTAAAAATGTAGTATGTTTTTTGTTTTTTTTTTTGTTTTTACCATCTACTTCTTAAAGGATATCTGAGTGGCTTCCAGGTTGGGGTTATCATGAATAAAACTAGTAAAAACTTTGTGTTCATGTTTTTATCTAAACACGCATTTTCATTTTTCTGGGATAAATGCCCCCAAGAGAGCAATTTCTGGTCAAATGGTGGTTATATATTTATTTTTAGGAACACCTGTCAAAAGTGACCTAGAGAAGCCATACCATTTTGCATGTTCATCAACAATGTATGAGTGATCCAGTTTCTCCTCATCCTCGCCAGCATTTTTTTAACTATTTTTTATTTTAGCCATTCTGCTAGGTGTGTTTCCTCATTGTGGCTTTATTAAATTGTGTTGTTTTATTAAGGATTTTATTGATCTATTTCAGAGAGAGTATGTGTTCACGCATGCACACAATGCCGGGGGGTAGGGGGCCAAACAAAAGGGGAGGCAGATGGACAAGCAGACTCCACAAGGATCATGGAGCCCAATGCAGGCTCCATCTCACCACCCTGAGATCATGACCAAAGCCAAAACCAAGAGTCAGAAGCTTCATCCACTGAGCTACCCAGGTGTCCCTAAATCGTGTAATTTTTAATCTTAATGAACTTAATGCAAATCTGTGATTTCTCGTTGTATTCTGGAGGTTTTTCCCACCTTCTCAAATTTTTCAACTATTTTTTTCTATAAATTATAAAGTTCATGTGCTTTTAAAATTTATTTCATGCATTTGTACGCTAATGATATTAACTCTTCATCCTTAAATTCTTTTCCTGATTTCACTGAAATTACTTGAGCAAGTAAATGCTCTAGTCTTCTTTCTTTCTTTTTTTTTTTTTTTTTTAAGGTTTTACTTATTTATGTGAGAGAGAGAGAGTGAGAGAGAGAAAGCACAAGCTGGGGAAGCAGAAGGAAGAGGGAGAAACAGACTCCCCATTGATCACACAGGCTGGTGCAGGACTCAATTCCAGGACCCGGGATTATAACCTGAGCAGATACTTAACTGACTGAGCCACCCAGGTACCCCATGTGTTAGTGTTCTTATAAAATTTCTTATAAGAATTTTCTTATAAAAGTTCTTATAAAATTTCCATTTCTTTTTCTTTTTTTTAAAGATCTTATTTATTTGTTTGTTTATTGGGGGTGGGGCAGAGCAGAGGGAGAGGGACAAGAAGATGCCACACTGAGTGCTAAGCCCACACAGGGCTCAATGCCACAACCCTGAGATCATGACCTGAGCTGAAATCAAGAGTCGGGCACTTAACCAAATGAGCCATCCAGGCACCCCTCCATTTCTTCTTCCATAATCAGGGATCAAATAATTTTCTGCCCCCTTGGTCTGATCCAAAAAAATTCACTGATGAGATAAAGGCAGCGGAAAGGTCAAGACAAAAGATGACCTTCAGTAAGAAAGAAAGCCATTTTAAAAATCCACCCAGGAAATATTCCCATATCAGATGGGGTGGCGGGGGAGAGGGGGTGGACGATGCCTGAAGCTGTTGCAGGCTGTTCACCCTGCAAGTACATTTTATACCAAGGTGTGCATTCACAGCCAGTAACAGTAACTCAAAACCCTGTGAAGGTCAGTCTCAGAAAATCTTAACAAGGCCTGAGATTATTCTTAAGGGCTGTTGTCCATATACATAGCTTGCTCTCTAGATGAAACCAAATGAAAGAACACCTGGAAACTCAACAAAGGTGAAACCGTCTGAGCTAGGACTCTGGGCTGTGGGCTGAGTCTACCCTTCAGACTCAGAGAAAGATAACGTTTGCCAGAAAAGATCCCAATTCTCTCAGGAAAGAGCAAACACTTCCAGCACGGTGAGATTCAATGAAACATCCATCCCTCTGAACCACATTTACCTGTGGAAGGCAAGAATTTACCCATAAAAGCAAATCTTTTTTTTTTTCTCAGCTAGAGGAAGCCACCTTCCAGAGTATTCCAAGCAAGGCCAGAATCCCCACACCCTCAGACTCCTGACATTTTGAGGTTCATTAAGGCCAGAGGTTGGCAAACAAAGGGCCACAAGCCAAGAGCAACCTACCACCGTGTTCTTGTACAGCCTGTGAGCTGAGACAGATTTCACATTTTAAAATGGTAGGGAAAAAAAAATCAAATGATGAACAATATTTCATGAAACATGAAAACTATATGAAATTCAAATTTCAGCATCCATCAATAATGTTTTGTTTTATTTTTAGAAAGCATTTATTATTGTCTGTGGCCACTCGGGGGGTTACAACACAATCGTTGTGACAGAGACCATTTGGCCCAAAAGCCTAAATTACTTACTATCTGACCTTTTAAAAAAATGGAAAAAAAAAAATGGATGACCCCTGATCTAGGCCATCCTCCCACACAATCTTTTTATAGACCCAGTAAACCATCATCTTGCTTTGTGCTTCACGCCTGTCATGGCAGGGAGTTCATCACTTCACAAGCAGGCCTCTAACTTTGACAGCAACAATCATCAAAATTATCATTATTTTGAACTCAAATCTCCAACCCACTGGGCCTAATTATGCTCTATTAAAATGACCTAGAATAAGTCTACTCCTTTCAAGCATGAAGGCAAAATGAAATGAGAAGAAAATTCTTTGTTAATACTACACGCATGAGGTGTTGTGTGCTGCTCCACATGAAGAGAATAAGAGCATGTAAGAGCTGGTTACCTCCGAGACTCACCAAGTCCCATCAAGCATGCTGCTGCCCTTGGCTCCTTGCAGGGGCCAAAGCTGTGGTTCTGGAGGAGTTACAGACAGTGATTTGGGCAATGTCAGGTGAGCCCCTGTGGAGCAGAATGGCCGGCATGCTGGCATCCCAGTTTTCTCAATGGTACATCTGCAGTAACTGAATTCTGGTTATTTAGCCTTCTGTACCCAGCATTTTCACTCCTCAGCCTATAAACTTGTCTAAAGGAAGCAATAAGTATTTTTAAGTTATAAGGGTAGGGTGGCTCAGTTGGTTGAGCACCTGACTCTTGATTTCAGCTCAGGTCCTGATCTCACTGATTGTGGGATTGGACACCCCCCCCCCCCGCCGCCATTAGCTCCATGCTCAGTAGGAAGTCAGCTTGTATATTCTTTCTCCCTCTCCTTCTGCCCCACCCCCTGCTCATATATGTGCATGCACTCTCTCTCTCTTTCAAATAAATAAATCTTAAAAAAATAAATAAATAAAAGTTGTAAGGGAAAACTGACAATTTTATCTATGGTTCTTTTTTTTTTTTTTTTAGATTTTATTTATTTATTTATTTATTTATTTATTGGATTTTTTATTTTTTATAAACATATTTTTATCCCCAGGGGTACAGGTCTGTGAATCACCAGGTTTACACACTTCATAGCACTCACCAAAGCACATACCCTCCCCAATGTC
Source organism: Mustela lutreola (assembly GCF_030435805.1). Taxonomy (NCBI): domain Eukaryota; kingdom Metazoa; phylum Chordata; class Mammalia; order Carnivora; family Mustelidae; genus Mustela; species Mustela lutreola. Next base: position 37,590,506 of record NC_081298.1, on the reverse strand, counting down.
CACAATCCCACCCCCTTCTCCCAAACCCCCTCCCCCCAGCAAAAAGAAAAAAGAACCATAGATAAAATTGTCAGTTTTCAGGTCTTCATGAGGACAACTTAAAGAAGTTTCTCAGGACCTTTCAGTAAAAGCAAGCCTTCATTTTCTATCCACAACAATTATATCAACAATGTACCTCTTTGACAAAGTTGCTTCTTCACTGTTGCACTTTCCCATTCTTTTCTACCTTGGATAATCTCCCAGATAAACTAACAGTACTCAAATCCTTTGTCCTACTCTTTGCTCTCAGGATAAATGGAGCCAAAAGACTTAGATTAATATCAAGTTCTGAATGGGATCTTAGAGCTATTTCTGTCCAGATTTTCATAAACATAGGGACCTTTGAATTATCAGGCTATAAATAAGTTCTAAATGGAGGGGGCAAAAGCAAAAAGTAGAAATTTTTATGTTTGATTTTTAATCATGATTAATTGACTTTATTGATTATTAAAAATACTAACATTAAAAAAAAAAAGTTGTAAGGGAAACTCAGGTATCCTCTTATTCACTGTTGAGCGAAGAGAATTCTGTGAGCCAGCACTGTCAGTGTTCTGAGAGCTTGATAAAATTGTAGAAACTCAGGCTCACGCAGATCTTCTGAATTAGAATCTGCCTTTCCGCAGGAACATTATATAATGGAATCATGAAGTATACATCCTCTTGAGATTGGCTGTTTTCACTCAGCATAATTTGAGGTTTATCCAGTTTTGGGCTTTTTTGTTTGTTTGTTTTCTGTGTATTAAGAATCTGTGCCTTTTTGTTATTGAGGGGTATGGTTACTATGGATGTACCACAGTTTGTTTTACCATCCACCCATTGAAGCACATTGAAAGACAAATATTTATTTAAGAATATATGTGTACGTATTTTAACTAAACGGCTTACTAGCATTAAGCATGAAGAGATTCAGCTCAGAGCCTGTTGGTTATGGATTAGGGTTTGATTTCCAAGAGTACTAGTTTTGAATAAAGAGAGAGAATCAGAATGAGGCAGCCTTCCAGGTTACCCCATGAAAGGTATGATCATGACTTCTCCTGGATATTTGTAGATGCTGCTTAGGAAAGCGAAATCAGAACCAGGATTTGAGGCACTAAATTTACACTTGAGGCTCCCAATGTACAGAATGGCCATGGATTAGCTATATAGTTATCCAACTTTTCCATGCATATATAGCATTCCTGAAATAACATAATTAGAGCAATGGAGAGTAGGTTAGTGGTTGATAGGGATTGGGTATGGGGGAGAGGATGGGTATGGCTGTAAAAGGAAAATAAGGGGCATGTGGGTAGCCCAGTTGGTTGAGTGTCTGACTCCTGGTTTTAGCTCAGGTTGTGATCTCAGGGTCATGGGATCAAGCCCTGTGTTAGGCTCCATGCTCAGTACAGGGTCCGCTTAAGACTCTTTCTCTTTCTCCCTCTCCCCACACCCCCTCCCTTTAAAATAAATAAATACATAAATAAAAATTTTTGTAAAAATGGATAAATAACATGAGAGGATCATATGGGGATAAAAGTTTTTCTGTACTTTGATTATGGTAGTGGTTATACAGAGTTACACTAGTGAGAAAACTGCATGGAGCTAAACACACAAATGCGTGTGCACACACCCATGTGCAAGCCTGACTGATGAAATTGGAATAAGCTTTACGAATTGCACCAACAGTAATCTCCAGACTTTGGAGTTAATAGTTAATGCAATAGTTAATGCAAGTTGCAAGTGTTGGGGGGAGGCCCAAGGAAGAGTACACAGAACCTTGGTGCACTTTTCTTGTCAACTTCCTGTGAATCTGTGATTATTTCACAATAAAAGGTTAAAACAAGAAAGTTTCCAAGATGCATTAACATCAGGAGGTATAAATGAGCAAATCAACAAAGAGAACATTATCCACAATAGGAGGGAAGCAGGGCCCTTTCAATTGAAAATGTGTTTTCTCTATTTTTTATCGCAAACTATTTCTAAGATTCCATTGGCTATAACTCTGTCCTCTAATTTGCCTGGTTTCTAACTAGATGTAGTCTTGGCATTTGGATAATGAGGAGACATTTTAAGTTTCTGATAACTATATGTAAGATATGACTACATAATAAATCAAATGTCAAAGATCTAGAAACATTTCTTAAGGATAAATCTTGTCTTTCTGTAAAGGTGCAAAAATTCATCATGACTCACACATAATTCTTTGATCTAAGACATTTATTTGGGGCTGAAAGAATTAAAAACACAGTCATGGGACTATGAGGTCAAGATCTTCACATGATAGGTCCTGCCCCCACCTCCTGCATCTCAGAATTTTTTTTCCTTAAGAGCCGTCTTAACTAATGTGAAAACAGGCCATGCATTTTAACACAATCGCCACTTTTGCCCTTGCACGTGTAATTACTCGAATTTTAGTTTTAATTCTCCCTCTCTCTTGCTGTAATTATGAGAACAATTAAGTGTCAGAGTTCAGAGCCTCTCAATTTTAAGAAGAGAAGAGCCAAAATGAATTTCTCTTCCTGCCTCGAAATACCAGTTGCTAAAACAGCTGCAACTAACATTTTCATAGTGCTTTGCAACTGATAACACACTTTCACTTAGAAAGATCCATTCAGGGGTCAACTTAGACAGTACTGAAAATGGTATTAAAAGCTACTAAAGTAGGAACAGAGAATTGCATGGACATTTGCCCACGAATCAGCAAAAGCCTGTCTAGGTACATCTGAGTCCACTGACTCCAAGGAAAACCAGGACACCCCACCCTTTGCCACAATCTCTCGTGCTAATGCTTTTGAACTTAAAATCATGGCCACCATCACTCTCCAAGAGAACTTGTATGTGTACTGAGCTTTGAGAAAATAAATTAAAGGTATGAACCAGGACTTGAATCTGCCAAACCACTGTAAAAGCTAATGGCTTGAGTTTGGGTGAGCCAGAGTCCACCCAGTGAGATAGGGCGTCCCACTTATTGATTGTAAAATCTACCCATTGACCAGCTTCTTGGTTCCTGTGACTCCTAGTTGATAAGCTGAGTGCTTATGGAAAGCAAACAGGGCAGTGTAGTTCTATGGGGTCCAGAATACATGTATTTACTGAATTCTCAGTAAGCATGTGCTTTGGGAAAAGCAACCGTTATCCAAGGCTGTAAGGGATATTGAAATGGGTTGAATCCAGAGCCAACCTAGAACCCAAATACAAAAGTTCAAAAGGACAAATGGTAATTTCACTAAATTAGAAGGGGGTAAGAAACAGGAAAAAAATAAAAATAAAAAGCAAGAGTGGATAGGGGCACACAGCTCTGAAATCAAACAGCAAGGTGCAGCGTGTCCATGAGGAATGACTGGGGCATTCCCTAGGGCAGACAGTTTTCTGCTGCCATCTTTTGTGGACCATGCTGAATGTAGGGAAGCTGGGTGAGCAATAAGATCAGAAGGATCTTTGTAGTTATTTTGTTGATAATAATGTAGTTATTTTCCTCAAGCGCCTTAGAGTACAGTGGAAAAGTTAGATGCATTCACTGGTAATAAACACAAGCATACAGGTGTAGGGGGTAAGCCTTCCCAAAGAAACAGTGGCCCTGAGGGAATGGCCTTCTAAGAGTCCCTAAATCAAAACCAACTTTTCCCATGGGAAAAAGAAAAGTTGGTTTTGATTTAGGGACTCTTAGAAGGCTTTGAGGAGAAGAAGCGTTTAAAGTGGATTTTTTTTTTTAAGATTTTATTTATTTATTTGACAGAGAGAAATCACAAGTAGATGGAGAGGCAGGCAGAGAGAGAGAGAGGGAAGCAGGCTCCTTGCTGAGCAGAGAGCCCAATGTGGGACTCAATCCCAGGACCCTGAGATCATGACCTGAGCCGAAGGCAGCAGCTTAACCCACTGAGCCACCCCGGCGCCCCTAAACTGGATTTTTATAGATAGCATTTTAAGAAGCAGAGAAGTGGGAAGACAAATTCTGAGAGAAGGAAAAGCATGATCGAAAACAAGAAAGGTAAGAATATATGAAGACTCCTTGCAATGTGTTATTTGAATATAAAGAGAGCAACTGGCCTCATGGGTCTGTGGGCCTGGAAAGAGGGTGGGCAGTCCAAACTGGACCATTGTGGGCTTTACCTCAAAGGGAAATGACTGCATGGTAGAAACTATGGAGAACAGAAGAGGGGAAGAATGGAGGCAAAATGTCAGTGAATAGAACGTGTCAAAGAGAGGTCATGAGGTTCTTGACCAGATGTGTTCAAGAACCTGCAGAATTGGGTGACTGGAGGCAAGTCAGTGGAAAAAAAAGTCAAAGGTATTGTTGAGATTTCTAACCAATATCACTGGAAGATGGTGGTACTGCTCAAAAAGTATTAGTACTAGGATATTATGAGATGGTTTTAAATATTCTTTTTCTTTATGTCAAATGATTCATATCAAAAATAGACATTTCTGTTACTCTGAAAATCACATAGAGATTATTTATAACTTTAAGTCATTTCCCATATTAATTTGGTTGGATTCTTTAGGTTGAATTTATTAGAAGAGTAGCCTGGGATTTGGGAAGAATTTGGGTCCCAAGACACATGATTTATTGAGAGTGCTCTTGGGAGAAATTCATAAGGGAGGGAAAGAAGCAGGTGGGATAAGGAAACTAATTATCAAGTTCCAGCCTCAGCTTTGGTCCCATGGGAATGTCTTGAACATGGATAGCATCACAGAATTGGTCTCAATTTGAGGTAAAAGGATCAACTTTTTGACCCCTGAATCCATCAGTCCTTGACTTCAGGCTGTCCTGGGGCTAAGCATAGAAGCCTAATTACCTGGGTTTGAAGGTTCCCATTACCTTAGGGCAATTCTCTGAAGAATGGAGCAGGTGTGAGCCTTTAGTGGCCAACATTCACAGCAGCTGGGCATGGTGTACCATCTTAATATGAGGAACCTAGATGGGGTACCTTTACTGCCTACTACCTATGAGTTTGGGTATTCACCTTAGATAACCATATATATCCTAGGCTTTTATAAATGAAGGATATTTTGGTAACTTATTATTTCTTTAATTGTCCCCTGTCTCCCCAACTGAGGATGAGCTGGAAGAGAATATATTCCAACTCACATCTCTAAATGGGACACTTTGGACCAAGTCCTTTGAGAGCAAGAATATTGCCAAGAGAGTGTTGAGTTCTCTGAAACTTCTCCCATTTTTAACCGCAGCTTCTGTCTTCCCCACAGAATATCATGATCAGAACATATGCTTGTCTGAATTCATGGGCCATGATCTTTGTTGCCTAGTAACATTTTAGCTTAACCATCCATTGAGTTCAAACTACAGGAAACATCTGAGCACAGAAGTAGAATAAGCACTGTGTAAGTGCCCAGGCTTTGGTGCTGAAATTCTGAATCAACCAAGACCATCTGTAAGAAGAAAAATTTTTAGATGAGCTCTGTAGAGTTTATAAACAAGAGTGAATGATTTTCAGGGAAAGTGGCTTCTAAACAAGAATCAATGAAGGTTAGTAGTTGGATTTATTTATTTAATGAGCTTGTGAGTTTCTGAAATGACCATAGAAAATAGTCTGTTCAGGTTTGTTGATTAAGCAAGAAAGTTTTAAAAACTACTCAAAAGAAAAAAAAAAATGAGGTTGTATCACAAGGCCACAGGAAGAAGTTTGAAGGAACTCCTGAAGGCCAGATCTAAGACAATTGGAGCACCAAGATATTTAAGGAAGTTAATTTTCGAGTCTGTACCAAAAGTAGGTGGACAAATTAATAAATAAACAGCAGGAAAGGAAGGCTCAGAAAGAATGCTGATTACTGGATGGCAGATGCAGCAGATGAAATGTAGTTAGAAAATCATTATTATTTTTTAAAGATTTATTTATTTATTTATTTGAAAGAGAGAGAGAGAGAGCATGCACATGCATGAGCGGAGGGAAACACAGAGGGAGAGGATCTTTAAGCAGACTCCCGCTGAGCAGGGAGCCCAATGTGGGCTCAATCTCACACCCCTGAAATCATGACCTGAGCCAAAATCACAAGCCAGATGCTCAACCAGCTGAGCCACACAGGCAGCCCTGAAAATCATTATTTTGCAACCATCATAGCAAATATAGGATCAGGCAAGAATTATCAGAGTTATATTCATGGAGAAATATTGTTGAGGAGCAGGATAGTTGCATGGTCTTAAGTGTCTTCAACAAACTTTTATTAGTTGCAAAGGAAGTTTATTAACTATACTGTAAGGAAATTGAACAATCCCTTAGTGGGGAAAAATCTGGACCATACCTTCATTGATCAAAATCAACATGACTAACGAGGAGCCAGTGGACAAAGTATGTATCCTAATGTGATATCATGACAAGGGCCCAATATCCCCAATGCAGTATTCTAGCTGAGAAGGCACAGCCTCAATCTAGGGATGAGGAACTTTCAGAATTCCCCATATGAGGATTATTCCAATAAAGGAGGCAGTTGTGTTATTCAAAATTGTCGATGTCATAACTAAAAAGATAGGCTGAGGAACAGTTCCAGATGAAAGAAAACTAAAAAGATATGAAAATTAAGTGAAATATGTGATCTTAGATGGCCTCCTATACTAGAAGGAAAATAATGCTATACATGTCCTGAAATTCACAAGTGACCGTGGTTATTTAAAGAATGTCCTCATCCTTAGGAAACCTTGAATTCTTAGATTTATACTTAGATTCAACCTTAGATTCATACTTAAGAATCTAGGGGGTGAAGAGTTATAATGTATGCAACCTACACCCTAATGGTTTATAAAAATCAGTTTATACATGTATGTATGCATGCATATGCATATTTAGAATGAGAGAGAGGAGAAAAGGCAAATAAACAAATTAAGTCAAAATGTTAACAAAAGATAAATCCGGGTATTCCAGCAGGTTTTCTGTAAGTTTTTAGACAGAAATGTCTTTATGTTAAGATGCTTTAAAAAAAAAAAAAAATAGGGCAACTCAGTACAAATATACCAATACTGTTATCTCAAAATGAGTCTCTGCCAGCTGAACAAAATGGAGGCCATTCCTTGTCACTTGACTCCAGCAAGCACCAGTGACCTGGCCTGCACACCTCTACTGATGCTTCTACTGTGACTTCTCAGCTCTCAAATGTTCCCGCTCTGATCACTTGGCCCACCAGACATAAAATGATATGCCTAATAGAAGCACAGTTAGTGTGGTGCCCCCTCTCTGTTCTAAGGTCCCTTGTGGACTAGCGATTACAGATCAAATTCATTTGCTTGACCTTCAAGACCCTCCAAATATGACCCCAATTGGTATTCCTTTCTAATTTCTACTGGCATCTGTGACAAAATGCTGTGTATTAGAATACAAGGCTTAGGGTCAGAAAGACCCTGAATGGGGCGCCTGGATGGCTCAGTGGGTTAAGCCTCTGCCTTCAGCTCAGGTCATGATCTCAGGGTCCTTGGATCGAGCCCCATATCGGGCTCTCTGCTCAGCAGGAAGACTGTTTCCCCCCCTCTCTCTGCCTGCCTCTCTGCCTATTTGTGATCTCTGTCTGTCAAATAAATAAATAAAATCTTAGAAGAAAAAAAAAAGAAAGAAAGAAAGACCCCGAGTTCTCACCTAGCCTCCAAACTTCTGCGTGATATAAGGCAGATTCCTCAACCTCTCTCAATTGCATTTTCTTCCTTTCACACACACACACACACACACACACACACACACACACACACACACAGTGACCAGGACCCCAGTTCATCAGTTTCCCAAGTCTACAATAATTGCCATTCCTCGATTCTCTACAGAAGCTTCTTCTGACTGACATTTCCTCATCCTTAACTGTTTTTCTCTGTGAGAGCATTCTCTGATCTAAACTCAATCTCATACCTTTTGCGGAGATTTTCCATCTTCCCCACACATTTGCAATTGCCTTCCCTTCCACATTCTCATAGCCCTTTGGTCAGATCTCTATTATGAATTTAGCTTTTATTCCCCATCTTCATCTCAGTATTGGACCAAATGAGTTCTCAGTATGGGTGGGTTCAAAACACATGGGCCCTCCTGTGAAGCACTGGGGGGACAGTGCTTACTATTGTATATACTAAGTACCTATATAGTATCATCTCCCACTTTGGATTACACATTGATTTAGGGTGGTGGCCATGTCTTCAGGTATCTATTTGAATTCCCCACAGGACATGCAGCACAGTGCAGTGGGTCCTGTGCCCTCAATTTCGGTGAAATTATAGTAACCATAACGATAATACTAGCTAATGCTTACTAAGCATTTACTACATTCCTGATTCTGTTCTAGGTACTTTATACCTATTAAAACAGTTAATCCTCACAATGATTACATGAGGTACGTACACTTTATTACTAGTCCCAGTTTCCAGATAGGGAAACTGAGACACAAAAAGGCTAAATAATCTGCCGAAGACAGGAAAGCAGCATAGCCAGGAATGAAGCCCACGTAGCTGAGCTCCAAACCTCACTCTCTGAAACATTCCTCTGCACCCTTTATCCTCAGACTGTATTGGAAACTTTACATCTGAAGGATAGCAGACTGGCCCTGTGAGAGCAAAGAGAATGTCTCCAAACAGGGAAGAAGCCTGTAATCAAAAGTTTCAATGCCACAGGGCAGCCATCCCACCTGGTCACTCTCAGGAGATTATGTTTTTTTACTCAGTGTCTTTCCAGCAAGAACACTCTGCTTTCTTCCTTCCCCCAAGTCAAAAGCTACTGACTGACTACCAGTTTATATTTGGAAGCCCTATATCTTTGATACCTTACCCGTAGCCACCTCCTCGATTGGATTTTACCATGACAATGCTGTATGAGTAACTCCCCAAATCTCAGTGGCTTACAACCACAAATGCCTACTTTTCTTGTTTTCCTCTAAAGATCAGCTGTGGGGAATACCCGGGTGGCTCAAGCCTCTGCCTTCGGCTCAGGTCATGATCCCAGGGTCCTGAGATCAAGCCCCACATCGGGCTCCCTGCTCAGTGGGGAACCTGCTTCCCCCTTTCTCTCTCTGCCTGCCTCTCTGCCTACTTGTGATCTCTGCCTGTCAAATAAATAAATAAAATCTTCAAAAAAAATAAAGATCAGCTGTGGTTTGGTCACTCTTGGTCAGGTTTACCTTGGTTTGAGTGGGCAGGGCTGGACTTGGCTTTAGATCACATTCACCTCTGTTCCATGTGTTTTCATAAATTTGAAACCAGATAAATGCCAAAGACAAGTACTTCACAGAAGAAACAGTAGAGCAAAAGAGAGTAAATTAACTATAGATCATATTTAAGTCCTCTGCCCATGATACGTCTGCTAATCGCCATTGGCAAGCACATGTTGTATGAACCCATAATGACCAAGCATAGGGATTCATACTCTGCCTACTTTACTGAGAGGGAAAATTGTGTGACAAAAGAGCATGGAACTAAAACTATATTTTAGGAAGCACTGGAAAAGTGGGAAGGGTAATCCAATCTACAGAACTCTCCAGTGTCCCAGAGACAGCAAGGCAGGGGTTCCTAACACAAACAGCATCAGGAATAGCTCAAAGTCTGGCTTATCCCCCAGGCTCCAATGTGGACTCAGCCCCAGCCGTCATCTGGTAGTGGATGGATGAGACCACATCACAAAGGATGGGCAGAGAACATACTCGTGTATGATGTACCTACTTCAGAAAAGTCATGTTCCCCCAATCTGATTAAGTGAGGTATAGTGATGTGATTAACCAACAAATGGCTATTGTGCTTGGAACTCCAACACTGACTTGATGCTGTTGAGTCCCAAAGAGAAGTGGTACATCAGGGACCATTTGACCTCTTTGGGAAGACAGGACTAACACACTTGTGATACTTCCTGAACAAGCCAGTGTGTGATTAAGTTCTCAACCACACAGAGGAGCTCCTAGAGAAAAGGACAGTATTTTATAAAGTGATAATTGCACAGCAGGAAGCACATGCAGAGAAAGCCTTGGGGAGTTGAGAGCTTTGAAAGAGGACCTTGAATGTCCTATAGATAGAAGGAGCAGATAGAAGAATGTGAGATACACATTTCCAGAGAGGATAAGCAGATGAGTCAGGAGAGACCGGGGGGGGGGGGGCAATAATAGTGTGGGATATTCTATTCTAGGATTGTCATTTCATAGAGTTTTAGAAAATCGTATTCCAGGAGCAAGGGAGGGATAAAGGAAATTGGTCTGAACCGACAAATAACTTGGCTGCCCTGGTCTGAGAGAAATTCCTGAACTGTCTTTTAGTCTCAAGTTCTATTTTCTGTGTTATTTTTTTTTACAGCTTCAAACCCCTTCACTTTCTGACTAAAGTGTGTGGAAAGAAATGAAATTTAAATGATTCAACATATGTCACCCAGGACTACTGGGCCCTGCCGTTCTTTTTTAAAGACAACCCCCAGGAGACTTTCTATTTTCAGTTTGAGCAGATTTCCATTTCAACCAGACCTAACAGGGATGATACTTTTCCCTTCTCTCCCATTCAGCGTGGGAGCCAGTTGGGATTCTTTAGAAGATCTGCTGTGTTGCTGAGTGTCTTGGAAGAATGCAGCATTGCTGTAGATCCGACTGAACCAATAAATCATGACCTGGACACAAAGGCCATTGTGCCCTCCTGCTTATCACCAAGAAAAGGAAATGCAGGGCCATTTCTTTCTTCCTTCGTGGCAATGTAGCACCAAAGGGGTTACCATATGAGGAGGAAGAATTAAGATCCGAAAGCTGGATATTTTTCTAGCTTGAGTTAAAATTTGACTTTGGGATGATAAATGTCATTACAGAGAATTTTAGTGCTTGTCCCGATCTGGTTCTAGGAGCATAGGAAGATTAAGCATCCCTACTCTGTTGCTGCAGGGTGGTTATATTTGACTGGTTCTGGTCAATGGACTGAGACATGGATGAAGCTGGGAAGGACCCACTCACATTTCTCCAGTGCCTCATCCTCTGCCTGTTGAAAAAGAAAGCATGGAAGGAGGAAGGAGGCATGCTGTTGGTGCAGCAAAGAGTGGTGCCCCATCAGCCCGAACCACCAAGTTATTGTATGGAGAACAGCTGTCCTGAAGGATTTCCTGGACACTCGGAGGACATTGCCTAAACAAGAAAGATCGCTTTGCTATAGGTAGTCGCTAAAATTCCAGAATTGTTTGTTACCAGTTTGACATAGCCATGCTGACTAATAAAAGCTAACCCATATCTACAAGGCTCTAAAAACAGTAAACTTGATTTAGGCTAGAGTAGTTAAGACTGGACAAAATAGAGCCCAGGGCAGAGATGTTTGAGCAGCATGAAGTACCCCTAAGCTCCAGTGTGGGTTTTACTCATAGGTGAATCCCTTGCCATCTCATTTAAAACCTAACAGTTCTTACTTTACACAAAATTCTAACACAGCTTCTCCTTTCCTCTCTTGCTTAAAGCAGAACATTAGAAATGAGAGTGTTCAGAGACACACTTACAGCAACAAACAGAGATAGCTGAAGTTCATCAGTTTGGGTGTTTTTGTTGCATTCTCAGTCCTGAATTAGTTTCCTGTGACTTTCTGAAATGCCATTTAGTCCATATCTTGGCAATGATTGCTTAATGCCTTCTCCGTGACCCACCACCCTGTGATGCAAAACATTACCTAAAGAGGATATGGTGGAAAGAATATCAGAAGCATGGTGCTGTTGACAAGAAGCCAGTGCAAGCTCGTTAGCTTGAACATATACTCTGGCTTCTTACCACTGGCCTCCAGCTTTGGATCTGAGTGTAGACACAGAACATGTAAGGGGCTAGAAGGCATCAGCTTCTTATTCCTGAAGAAGAGTATGATTTATAGAAGCAAATTCATTATACAAATGTGGACATAGAGCAGCCCTGTCTAGTATTGCAGGCTTCACTTCTTTGGGCATGGACTCATGAGGACTCATTTCTAAAGTTAATTCTACCTGCAATTAATAATGGCAGGTGTATAGAACTACAGTTCTTTGATTGCCATTTTCTCCCGTACACTTGAACGAAGAACAAAGTTGACAAGTGATGCCTGGGGGAGATATCTCCCCCAGAAGGAAGGAAGCTAACAGATGACACTATGCTATAGCCATTAGTCATTTATAAAGCCATGTCTAGTTGTTCATAACCTACCTCTATAGGCCATCCAAATCCTATGGTTTATTATGTAATCATCCATCATTTTTCCATATCTGAAGCCAAGCAAGGAGGGAGTGACTGATAGAGAAACTAGGGTGAATTTAATTTTCTAACCAGTTATCTCTCTGAATGGAGGCATTTCTTATGAAAGTGCCTTGAACCTTAAGAAGATGGGTGCCTGTTTCCCTGGCCAGTCTATCTTCCAGAATTGTGTCTGAACATGTCTCGCCTCTGAGTGCTGCTGGTTATGTTTAGCAACCAGGAGTTTGGAGAGTTTGCTATGAGGATGCATGAGGTTGATCTATGTCGGGTAACAAAGTAAGACATGCTAGAGGTCTCTACCTCTCAGTGACTCCTGTTGAAGGATCCTCGGTAAAAAGAGTCCATACTGAATTGGGAAACGTTCACAGAGAAAGCATTCAATAGTGACCAATTCTTTCACAAATTTGGTAAAGTCAAAGCTACCTACCCCTGCCACAAGAAGGATCAGAGCTCTGCAGTGATCATTTACAACGTGGGCTGTCAGACCCAATCCTTGGTGAGCACGGTTAAAAGTAATGAACTTGCAGACAGGGTCTTTATCTCAGTTGTACCCTTCTCTATCACTTAGAGCAAATGGTCAAGCTGAAAGGATGGGATTTCAAAGTGGATCTGTGGATGCTACTAGCAACTCCACTCTGATTTTCCAGAGTACGATTCATCTGGCATCAGAACAAATTTACTAATAGCTTAGGACTTGTCTTTATGTAGAATTAAACAATGAGATAAAATTAAAAATAAAAGATAAAGCGGGTATAAAGAGATATTTTTCTCTCTGATCTACCCATTTTTACTAGGGAATTGCTTTTTTTTTTTTTTTTAAAGAATCCTGGAGGTGAAATCAAATAATTTCCTGCTGTAGTAACTGAGTCACACACAGTTCATCTTTTCTTGCAAACTCAACAATGCATAGATCTGATTGAGGAATGAGCATCTGCTCACTTTTGAAGAACTTCCTCCTAATGTGTAAGAGTTAAAAAACCATTAAAAATAACAACTTAGTCTCACATAGCAGATATTTTGCTTATTTTTGAGGGGCCACAAAATGAAGGATTTAAACACTGTATTTTTATTGTCTCAAAGCTTCGAAAGTAGAGTCATCTCCTATTTATGCTCCTAAAGGTACAATATCAAGGTCTGTCATTTGCTGGTAAAAAAAGTTGGAAGACTAACATGGAAGCAGTGGGTAATGGTACTTTTCTTTTAGGAAACCAGAGCCACTGAGAGGGGTGTATCACTAATGAGATGTTGTTGAAGACTGATTCTTCCCTGTCCAAGTGATTCTGATATAACACTCGTGGAAGAAGACAGTTGAGTGAGTGTAATATGAGTTTGTGTATAAGGAAGAGGTGAAAGTGTTGAGATATTTCCCAAAATTATTATGTGTGACTACTTAGGTTTGTTGACTCAAAACTCATCTACCCACACAACTAGCAGCACTGCAATTTATCAGAATATGTGAGTATTCCTACCAGTCTCTGTAGGTCTGTTTACAGTTTCATTGTTACCAAAAAGTCACTTTCTATATGAGAATGCTAGAAAGGAGACAACCCAGACTGTTCTTGGCCAACATTTACTGTCCTCATTATACTGGCGCTCTGACCTTGAATTTTTCTAGTTTGGCTCTTTCCCTGAATTCAGGGCCCCTGGATGTTGGGGGAATCTATGTACACTCAAAATTCCATGAAACATGTGTGAGTTTGGGTGTATGCCAGTGTGTGTGCGCACACGTTTCTGACAACAGGGTCCATAGCTTTCATCTTGGTCTCAGACTGGTTTTGTAACACTAGCTCCAAAGAATGATAAGGAACACCAGCTACAAAGGAATGTCTTCTACAGTAAGCACCCAGCTCGACAACACATTTGCCTTTTCTCGTCCTTTCAAAGTCTCTTTGTGGATGCAGGTTCATCCCCCGTTCCCCCCTGTTTCTTCTCTTGCCCTCGTTTTCTTCTCCTGCGTGAAGCATCCTCCCTTATGAATCACATCTGAGTGGTCTCTGATGGAATTATTCCCTCATAGGTGTTAACTGCAGGATATAGGATCTCTTCCAGCATTCTTTAGCTTGACATTTTAAAACAAAGTGAGAGCTTAGATTGAACAAACAAAAGTGACAGAATTTCAGACACTGGGATCTCTTGTTTGAAATTACTTATGGGCCCCTCATAGCACCTTTCCCCTCCCATAAGCAAGTGACAATACCGTGCCTCTTACATGTGTGGATGATTCCAAACAAGCCATTTTCTTAAACTACGGGAAGTCACCAAGAGGACACATTCTAGTTCAACAGGAGAAACAGCAGCCAAACCTGCTGAGAAAGTAAATATGCGTTGGCTGATTCTCGTATGAATTTGTAATCTGATCACGTAGTCTTCTCTCTAAGTTGTACAATTATACCTCTTCAGCAACCTCAGACTGTTGAAGAACCCATATCAGTGTCCTCTCTACAAAGAGAAAAGGGCAGAGTGTGACCAGAATTTCTTATCTTGCTTTTTCTAAAACACAGAAGAGCATCATCCAAAAGAAAGTGCAGGCAGAAGAGTAGTGGGCTCTTTCCTTCCTCACACAGCATTTCTCCAACCCAGAGGAGCTTTTAGTCTCCCTTTCAGCTCTTTCCACACCTGAGGAAAGGCAGATGCCCCCACACTGTCCTTCTGCTTACCCACCGACATTCTCATGGGAATACCTGCAGCTCCTCCAGTGCCCTATCCACTCCCTTTCTTGAAAAATATACCTCACATCCCAAAGGGTATCCCGAATTATGTACAGAGATCTCAGCATCTTCCTCCTGGAGAGGAGACTCTAGCCAATTACCTGTTAACCGTTCTGAGAAAACGGTCTATATATAATAAAACTGCTTAAATAAGCCCACAAAGAAGGATCATGTCAGGCCCTCCCCACAGCTTCTTCGAGTCTCCTGTAACACTCCTGAAACCTAATCATCTTCCCTAGTTTGCTTACTTTTCCGAGCAACAGTGTGTGTGTGTGTGTGTGTGTGTGTGTGTGTGTGTCTATTCCATTATCATTAATGGGAACTGGGAGCACTTAAGAGGAGGCAAGCCTTTCCCTAGAGAGGTAATTTCATGCATTAAGATATCAAAACATGAGAGAATACACATTGATATGTGGTGGATTCATATGATTGGCTCCATTAACACTAATGGGAATGAGGCCCCTGTCTTCCCGCCACACTGACTGGACAGATATCTCAGGCTTGGCGCCTCAGGAGGCCCAGGCTTGATGACTGACCTCACCCTTGCATGTAGTTTCCTTTGTTTTCAAAACCAGCTGGATAAATATGGCAGAAGCCCTTGATTGAATATAGATACGAGGCCTTCACCCTGGCAGCGGGCGGTCTGTGTGGTCTGGCTTTAAATGAATGCATGAGACTGACTCCATAAACCACATAAACACCAGTCTAACAGACAAAGCAAATTAAGGATATCTGTCTTTCTGGTGTTAGAAAGGAGACAAAGACAGCAGGCCCAAAATGGAGTCACTTATGCTAACCTCCACCAAGACTTAACACTTAACCTGACAGCAGCTTCAGCCACTCTCAGAAATGTGACCTTTAACCAGCCATCCTGGAATTTCTTTGTTAACCCTAAGAGGTAATCCACTGATAGACCCGTTTCATTCCCTGTAGGAGGGCAACCTTGCTAACCACAAAGCATTCTTTAGTAATAATTACCATTCTCTACTCTCTCTCTGTCTTTAAAAATCTTTCCCTTCCTGTAGCTCTTTGAAACTCCTTTCTATTTGTTAGATGGGATGCTGCCTGATTAGTGAATCATTCAATAAAGCGAATTAGATCTTTGAAATTGAATTTTTGTTATTTAACTCTAGAAAGGAGATGCAAAATCCTTAACCTCAAAGCTCGACATATGCTACGGATTCAAGCTACCTAGAGGACCAGCTATCTCCTGATGGGCCCACTGTTCACATGCCCTCTCCTTAATCTCTCATGAACTATTCCATGAGCAGAATCTTAGTAACTCCTGTCCAGAGACATTGCGCAAGGCTGAGCAAATATATCTGCCAGGCAACATACTGTATCTATTCACAGATCATCATGAAGCAGTGAGTAGTAAAGTATCCCCTTTATCTTGTTTTCTGCCCTTCCCTTTCCTGCCTCACTTTCTTTTGTCTTCACCCTTAATACCCTGGGTCTGCATCTCCCAAATAAAGCTTCAGCACTTAATCCTTGCCTCGGGCTCTGTTTCCAGGTAACTCTGCCTAAGTGCATTTATTGTATATCTTGTGCATATATTATATGTAACTTATAAATGAGTTAAAGATAATGAGAATGTATCAATATTTGTCTAACAATTAAAGCTTATAGGAATAACTTCTGTACAAGTAACATGTGTGTTCAGTCCACTAATAAGGAGAACTCAGATCTTTTTTGTGATAAAGTAATAAGGTTGCTGTGTAACACCTTGGAGAGCAAGCATTAAAGTAGGGATTGGGAGGGGGAAAAATTGCTTTAGTGCCACAGCTGGTACTGGTTTTAAGTTGGATGTGAGTTATGCAGCTGGAAGTGTTTTGCAGAGCAGTTTAGATGAGTGGAATGAGTGAAAGGACCAGCCAGCAAAGCTGTGCACTGTATACACACAAAGCCCAGAATCCAGAGAACTAAGGGCTTTATCTTCTAAGAGTCTGCATTTCCCAAATACGACCCAATTACTCTCCTTCCATCCTTTCCCTTAATCCATATTCCTCCCTTCCCTACATTGTGACAGAATGTCTAAAGCATTTCTGTAAATGGAGAGATAGAAAATAAGAAAAACAAATCTTCTCAGACTACAGAAATGAACTAATATGGGAGGGATGTTTGCTCCCTCCTGTCACTATCCCCAGATTCTACAGATTCTTATAAGAGATATTCAGAGAGCCTCAATATCTTGAATATCTTAGAAGAGCTAGTTCTTCTTAAGTTGAAGGGGGTGGGATGGGGTCACACATGATCAGAGTCATGATACTGTAAAGTTATCTGTTAAGTTATACTTCAGTTGGCATGGCCTCCTCAGTTTACTGAGAAACTAAAAGATGGTGTTCAGAATGTAACTTTGAAAAGGAGCCAAATCTGAGTTCAAATGTGTGTTGTCATCCTCAGCAACCCTGTGGGAGGGTTATACAAGTTGTGTTATTGACCTTTTTGTGTCTTATAATTGGTAATAAAATCCTCTTAGACAGGTGTCATAGGCAAGGTACCCCTGATATGAGAATTCGTGTACAAACATGTTTTTTAAAAGATTTATTTATTTGAAAGAGAGAGAGCTCATGAGCAGAGTATAGGGGTGGAGTGGAGGAGAGGCAGAGGGAAAGGGAGAGAATATCAAGTAGGCTCTGCCCTCAGCAGGGATCCTGACACAACGCTCATTCCCAGGCCTCTGAGACCATGACCTGTGCTAAAATCAGGAGATGGATGCCCAACTAACTGAGTTATTGAGGCATATATGGTGGGATGTTTCTAATAATGATTTTCAGTACTACTGAAGAAATTGAGCAAGTTGCTCAGACATCACACATCTAGCCAGAGCAGAGCCCTAAAAGAGGACCTATGCTTTGTTCTCTTGCTCTGACTCCCTGAAAGCTACATGCCTACACTCTGGATCATTTGGTACCCAAGTGTCTTCTTCTGGGTGGTTCTATCCTAAAGTCAATTAGAATTAAAGTGAAGAGTTAGAATGAAAGTGATTCTGTCATGTGTTTGTTAGCACTGTTCTGGAACTCTGAACAGAAAAGGTCAGACAATTCAAAAGGCATTCATCCATGTGGGTGTATTCACATGGAAGCAAAGCTGAGTTGGAAACACTTCACATTGACCAGTGTCATATTTTCATTTGAAAGTAGAGCCTTGTCATCTCTCATTAAGTCTCTAAAACGAACCTACTATATTATGTGAATAAATCCATACTCTTTCCTGGAACTACTCAGCACTTTTCCATCATTCTTCATCCTCATTCTGTATTCTTTGCTTCTAATAAAGAAACACCCACGTGCCTCTTGTTGGAATAATATTCTTAAGCTACTCAAGCCACTTTGCCAGAAGAGCTGAGAGTCTATAGATGCCAGAGCAAACCTTTACTGATGACAGATCATGCTGAACTGAGAAGTCCTAGTTCCCTCATCATGAGGTAGGACAAACTATGGAGCTCCCCTTGGGGTCAGGCTGAGCTGGAAATTTATGTGAAATTTCTCTATCCTCTTCTAGCTGCTTTAAGTTCCCTGTTAAGTTTCCTTCACTCCTTCACTAGTCTTTTCTGGGAGCAATTCCATAATACATCACTTCTAAGTGAACCTCTGTCTAAGGGCCAACTTTTGGAAGTCCTGACCAAAGACGCTAATACGAAAGGATTTTCTTAGTAAGTGTAAGAATAAAGCAAGCTAGCAACACTGCATAATAAAAACAAACATTTTTTGCATGACTATTAGTTATCAGTTAAAGGAAAGGAAAGCAATCTATAGTTTACAGTATGTATGGGCTAAGTTTACAGATAAAGAATAAATTATAAAATAAAACCTAAAAAAGTTAAGTAAGCTATTCATAATCACACAGCTAGTTAAAGACATCTTGAATCAAACTGTTTGACAATAAAGCCTAGACTCTTAAACAGTCACCACCTTTGAACCCTTAAACTTGAAATGAAGAAAGTGTGAAAGAAGATCCTTTCGTTCTTATTCCAAGAGGCATCCATTTCAATCTCTGGATTAATTGTCCAAAGAAATTCTTTGTTTTCAGATTCTCTGCTAGGTCAGCTTTGTGAATGTTTCTGGATTTTGCATCATATTCCATGGAGGAAAGTGTAGACTGACATTTCACTTGCATTTTTATACTTGTGTTACTTAGATCTTCTTAGAGACCCCATTGAGTCCCAGTGCTAGCTGCCAGTGACTCTCCACCAGGGAGTTAGGTTTAAAATTATCACTGACAATAAAGGCTCATCCACCAGAAATGTAATATCCCTGAAATATGACCTTCTTCAAGTTCAAAAGATAGTATCACTAAACTGAAAAGAAATCCTTCTATGTAGGGTTGATCTTATTAACTATAATGAGGACCAGTTTCGATCTGCTCACCAAGTGTGTTGTAAGAAGGAAGAAAGAAAGAAAAACAAGAAAGTGGAGATAAGGCTAATTCAGTGGAATTCAGTCCCACAAATGTACTGAAGGTTTTCTGTCCTTTCTCACTTCATTATACTGGGGTAGCACCCCTGCCATCTCCTTTTCGAACTCCACCATAACTCCTACAACCGCATTCAGAGCAGCAACAATACTTCACAATGATTCTAAGGATAATACTCCCTAAGTATTTCTCCACTGCTAATAAAATCTATTTGGAAACTATAAAGCTAATGGTCATAAAAAGTAGTGAAAACAGATGCAGAGTCAAAGAGAAAAGAGCCAGGGATGGAGGGATGTTTCATTGTTCCTTTACTCTTTCCCTCCTGCCATATATTAATGCAAACAATAGTAGATAGTAGATCACTGGGACGCCTACATTTGTGGGTGGATCCTCACACATCTGGAACTATGTGAAAGATACCCTACTAGGTGCAGGCATCTTCCCTTCTGCAAGAAGTTTATTGTCCAGACTGAAGGTTAAGACTTTTGAATTAATCTGATATAGCATAAAATATGTAGATTCTATTCATGATTGTGTGGATTTAGCAAATGAAAAAATCAGATTGATCAAAGCAAACATTGTGAAGGAGATTGATTTTGAACAGCAGCTTGCTGTGGGCAGGCTAAGGGGACCAGAGGAAATCCCATGCTCCAGGGCTAAATAAGCAAATGTGTGGCAGAAAAAATTTAGAACATGTATCTGACAATAATGGGCCTACAGGCAAAAAACAGTCATAACAAAAACTTGAGAGATCCGAACTAGGGCTAAATTGTCTTTCAAATATTTTTGAAATGTCAAAGACTTTCCTTATCAAACACACATTGATCATTGCCTAAAAAAATATATATATGATTAATCTATTTGTGTATAACAAACCACCATGATGGCTGTTGATTTAAGACAACAACCATTTTGTTTAATCATAATTCATTGGATAAGAATTTGGGGCTGGGCTCAAGTGAATGGTCTTCTCTTGATCTAGTCTGGGGTCATTCATTTGCCATTCTGGCAGCTCAGGTGGGGTTAGGTGGTCTTGATGGCTTTGAATATATGTTCCTATGTTGGAGACAATATAAAACCACAGATTCGTTAATGCTGAGGAACAAGCTCTATCACCACCTGCTCCCCATGCCCCAGAGTCTGCAGTAGGTGGAATCTGGCTCATGGACTCTGCAGTTCCATCAGTGTTATAGTGAAGATTCTAGTAAACAATATTGACAGAGCTAAGGGGGTTAGTTAAGGGTTATGGATCTAAACCCAAGACATTTATCATTCTTTTACTATAGAGAAGACATTCTGAGCAAGATTTCAAATTTGGAGATAAATCTATGCAATTTATCCAACTTAAAAAATCACCCAGTACCACGAATTTTTGGAATGGTTAGATTGAGAGATGGTCAACTCACCTTGTTCAGTGCTCTATAATAAGACATGGAAGGAGTCTCTGGTCTCAGGAGAACATAGCTATGATGAGCATGAGCAACAGTGGTGACATTCTTTATCAGTGGAGAAAAAGTAAATCTGTGTGTTCCTAGTATATATCTGAAGGTTCTGGCATAGATATGGAAAGGACATCTTTCTCCCTTTGGGCTAAAACACAAGACACATAGCATACTAGCAACACCTTTCCTCCTTAACACCTACCTAGGAATTTATCATACCTGAAAGTAATATATTTTCATTTACTCTTAGTATTGAAAATCTAGCTCCTTAACCTTCTGATATTTGAAAGGGAAAAATGTCATTTAATGGCCTGAAACAGAATCTAACTAAATGGTCCCCAAACAGACTGAAAATTGTCATCTGCTTTCTAAAAATATCCAAGAGAGTCTTTGGTACAACACTCTGTCTGCCTACAGTGGTTTTCCCAAAGGGTGGGGACAGTTCTCAAAGTACTTTAGAAATGTTAACTCATTTATCCCTCAAATACTCTTAATTAATATATAAAGAGCAAGAATTTATTGCCTTTTTTTTTTTTTTTCTAAGAGTCACAGTAACATCTGTCCATATCCCCATTGGCCCTACCCTGTGGTGCACATTGACCTGACATCCAAATGTCACCATTTGCATATCTTTGCCCAAGGGAATCTCTTGCCATCACATTTCCCTGCCCTTATGCACAGCAGAGCAAAATGACTGGAGAATTAACAGTCCCCAGGAGGAGCCATCAACCCACTGACAAAAATTAAAAATCAGTATGCAGCACTTCTCCCTAGACAACCTCTACCTGCTGGTGGGATAACTCTGATCCCCATGTTCTAAACTGGCTCTCAGGTTCCCAGTGGGATGGAGCTCCAGTGACATTCACAGAGGCACAGAGACAAACTGAAAATCCAGCTTGAGTCATCTGCCTCACTATCCTGATTCTTCCTGGGGTTGCTTCCTAACTAAATCTCTCACATGCAAATCCTTGTCCCATATTCTGCTTCTGGGAGAAACAAACTAAGACAAACAGTGATGCATAGAGTAAAACTGTTTGCTCTTAATTAAATTAAATCAGATCTAATCTTCAGGTCTGGGTTCCAGAATTCCGTCCATAAGACCTTGCTCTTCTTTCTATATTTAGAACTGTGAGGTTTATAAATTTAAAAAGACCATAGACAGTTTCTTCCAAACTCCTCATTCTACAGATAAGGAAACTGAAGGTCAGAGAGGTGAAGAACTTGCTTCTTGGGGTAAATAAAACAGAACACTTTCTCGTTCCCAGAACAGCACTGTCCACATTAAGCCACACCATACTGATTGTTTTGAGAACATCTATAGGTCTTTCCTTATTGAATATGATGCAATCAAAATAACATAGACCAATAAGGGAGAGATACAAACTTGCAGATAGCTAGAAAAATAGGCTAGAATAAGAAATAGGGAGCAAAAACAGGTAAAGGGGAGTGGGAGATAAGGGTTTCCAGTTACGGAATGACTAAGCCATAAGGATGAAAGGTATAGCACAGGGACTATAGTCAATAGCATTGTGATAGCTTCATATGGTAACAGACCATAGCTATACTCATGGTGAGCACAGCATAACATCCCTAGACTTGTCAGATTACTATGTTGTACACCTGAAACTAACGTAGCATTGTATGTCAACTGTACTGCAATAAAAAAAATAATTAATAAATAAATAAATAAAAATTCTAAAATCAGGAAAGAGTAAAGGAAGAAAAGACAGGTTAGCCTAGCAGCGGAAGGCTAAATTGAGTACAGTGGTTCTCATCTTGGGACACACACTGGAATTATGTGGGGTGTTTTTAAAAATACTGAAGCCTGGATCCATTCTCCCAGAGATCCTGATTTAATGGCTTTGGTGTGCAGCATTAAAAAAAAAAAAAAATGTGCTCAGTTGACTCAAATGTGCACCCAAGATTGAGAACCACTGGTTTGATGGACCAAGCTGTGTGATATTTCCATTATTGAGATAAGAAATCACATTGTTTCAAGTAGAGACTCTTGAAAGTCAGAGAGGCTCTAAGCATATTAAAACATGAAGAAACAACAAAAGAATCTGTAAAAATGTTGTTATCTCTTGAAGGTTTACACTTCATCTATTAACATTTACAGAGAACATTGTGCAATGACACATTAAATACAGTGCTTGTTGTAAGCCAAATAATGGCCCCAGAGTTGTCTGCATCAAAATCCCTAGAACTTGTGAATATGTTACCTTACTGATAACTGAGATTTTGAAACTATGATTAAGTTAAGGTTCCATAAATGGGGAGATTATCCTGGATTATCTGGCTGAGCCCAGTGTAATTTTAAGAATCCTTACGAAAGGGAGGCAAGAGGGTCAGGCAAGAAGCAGAGGCTGGAGTAATACCATTGCTGGAGGGGCCAGGCATCAAGGAATGCAGGTGGTTTCTCAAAGCTGGAAAAGAGAAGACACAGATTCTCCTCTGGAGCTCCCAGAAGGGATACAGCCCTGCCAACATCCTGATTTTAGTCTCATACAACCTGTTTTCAGCCTCTGACCTCCAGACCTGTGAGCTGATCAATCTGTGCTGTGTATGCTAAGTCACTATGTGTGTAGTAAATTGTTGCAGTGGCAGTAGCAAACTCATACAAGGCTAGCTGTGTGGTCTATTCAATGAGATACAATTTTAAAGTTGTTGGATAAACATTTCTTTCACCCCTGTACCCACTCCCAGCCCCATGGATAATGTAATCTAAAGATAAGACTGAAAGCTTAAACCTGGAGCCCTTTGTGACCGTGCAGTCCAAGCCATATGACTTTCCTGGCCCCAGTGATCAGCTCTGCCTCCAAGGACATGTGATGATGTTGCAGGTGATATTAAAAGGTCACAGGTTAATATTTGCCTAAATGATGTCCAAAGCAGAGTATTAGAGATTCTGAATGATCATTTGTTCACTTATTTGTTTATTCTTCTACTCGTCCATTTATTTACCCACTCAACCAAAACCTTTTGGCTCCTGCTACTGTTTTTGGCAAGGGTGTGATCTAGTATGGTTAGGATTTCCAGATAAAACACAATAGGACCAGTTAAACTCGAATTTCAGAAAAACAAACAATAGTATGTGTATACCAAATAATGGATCATGTTAATATTGTAATATTATTTTGTGTTTACTTGATATTTAAGTTTAACTGGGAATCCTATATTTTTATTTGTTAAATCTCATAACCCTGAGTATTGTGGTTCTCAGCCAAAATTCTAAGATACACTACTGTGTTACTGGTATTTTGTTGCTATACTTTGTGTATGATTGATGTTTATAAAAACTTAGATCTGATCCTCTCAAACTGAATTTATTCTGGTATATAGTCTTGTGCCAGAGAGAGAAGGGTAGAATTTTTGACAGAATAAGAAGAAAAAAACAAGGCACATGCACTTGGACAGCCCCTGGGAGTTAGAAGATGCCATGCGTTTTGAAAGGTAGAAAATAAAGGAAGAGCACGACTGATCCAGTGTGTATTTCAGAGGCTAACGGACCATCTTTTGAATTCTGCCCTGCCATTTACTAGCTGTGCTATTTAAGGGAAATTATGTTTTTCTCTGAGCTTTTGGGTCTCTTTTCCTATAAAGTTAGAACATTGTCTTTCACTTTTCACAGATGACACGATACTCTATGTTGAAAATCCTAAAGACTCCATGCAGAAATTGCTAGATCTTGGACAGGAATACAGCAGTATCACAGGATATAAAGTCAATGCACAGAAGTCAGTGGAATTTCTATACATTAACAATGGGGCAGAAGAAAAAGAAATCAAGGTATTGATCCCATTTACAATTGCACCAAAACCTGTAAGATACCTAGGAATAAAGCTAACCAAAGAGATAAAGGATCTGTACTCTGAAAACTATAGAACACTTATGAAAGGAATTGAGGAAGACACCAAAAGAAATGGAAAAACATTCCATGCTCATGGATTGAAAGAAAAAATACCTTTAAAATGCCTATACCACCCATAGCAATCTATACATTCAATGCAATCCTTAACAAAATACTATCAACATTTTTCACAGAGCTGGAACAACAATCCTAAAATTTATATGGAACCAGAAAGGACCCTGAATAATCAAAGGAATGTTGAAAAGAAAACCAAAGCTGGTGGCATCCCAATTCTGGATTTCAAGCATTATTACAAAGCTATAATCATCAAGACAGTATGGTACTGGCACAAAAACAGACACATAGATCAATAGAACAGCACAGAAAACACAGAAATGGCCCCTCCAACTAATCTTGGACAAATTAGGAAGGAATATCCAATGGAAAAAAGACAGTCTCTTCAACAAATGGTGTTAGAAAAATTGGACAGCCACATGCAAAAGCATGAAACCAAACCACTTTCTTACACTATACACAAAAATAAACTCAAAATGTTTTAAAGACTTAAATAAGAGAGAGGGATCCATCAAAATCTTAGAGGAGAACATAGACAGCAACTTCTTTGACCATGGCTATAGCAACTTATTGCTAGACATGCATTCAAAGGCATGGAAAACAATAGCAAAAATGAACTATTGAGACTTCATCAAGATAAAATGGTTTTGCACAGCAAAGGAAAGAGTCCACAAAACTAAAAGATAACTGACAGAATGAGAGAAGATACTTGCAAATGACATATCAGATAAAGGGCTAGTATCCAAGATCTGTAAGAGCTTACCAAATTCAACACCCAAAAAAAAAAAAAAAATCCAGTCAAGAAATGGGCAGAAGAGGGGCACCTGGGTGGCTCAGTGGGTTAAGCCGCTGCCTTTGGCTCAGGTCATGATCTCAGGGTCCTGGGGTCGAGTCCCGCATCGGGCTCTCTGCTCAGCAGGGAGCCTGCTTCCCCTCTCTCTCTCTGTCTGCCTCTCCGTCTGCTTGTGGTTTCTCTCTGTCAAGTAAATAAAAGCTTTAAAAAAAAAAAAAAAAAGAAATGGGCAGAAGACATGAACAGACATTTCTTTAAAGAAGACATACAAATGGCCAACAGTTCAAAAAATGTTCCATTTCACATGGTATCAGGGAAATACAAATCAAAACCACATTGAGATATCACTTCATACCACTCAGAATGGATAAAATTAACAAGTCAGAAAATAACAAATGTTGGTGAGAATGAGGAGGAAAGGGGAACACTTTTACACTGTCAGTGGGAATACAAGCTGGTACAGCCACTCTAGAAAACAGTATGGAAGTGCCTCAGGAAGTTAAAAATAGAACTACGCTATGACCCAGCATTTGCACTAGTAGGTATTTTCCTCAAAGATACAAATGTAGCTATCTGCACCCTAATGTTTATAGCAGCAATGTCCACAATAACCAAACTGTGGAGGGAGGAGCCCAGATGTCCATCAATGGATGAATGGGAGATATATATATATGAAGGAATATTACCCAGCCATCAAAAAGGATCCATTTACATCAACATGCGTGGAACTGGAGGGTATTATGTTGAGTGAAATAAGTAAATCAGAGAAAGACAATAATCATATGGTTTCACTCATATGTGGAATATAAGAAATAGAACAGGGGATCATAGGGGAAGTGAGGGAAAACTAAATGGGGAGAAATCAGAGAGGGAGACAAACCATAAGAGACTCCCCCCCCCCCCGAAAGACTCTTAACTACAGGAAACAAATTGAGGGTTGCTGGAGGGGAGGAAGATGGGTGCATGGGGTAACTGGGTTGTGGACATTAATGAGGGCACATGATGAAATGAACACTGTGTTTATGCAACTGATGAGTCACTAAATTCTACCACTGAAAATAATACACTATTTGTTAATTGAATTGAACTTAAATTTAAAAAAAATAAATAAAAAGAATATTATCTAATTTATAGGTCATTGAGTCAATCAACCAATGTTTATTATATACCTGTTATGTGCCAAGCATCATTCCAGCTATTAAAGATACTACATTTAACAGTCCAGACAAATTCCTTCTTCTCTTATGTTTCTTCAGGTATTGTGATGATTAAATAAACTGTCACAGTGCTGAAGCACATAGGAGGTGTTCAATAAACATTACAGAATGATGGCTTTGATTCCTGATGGCTTAAGACCCTGTCATCAAGAGGCTTACTCTCAAGTAAGCAGATTCGTCCCCCCTGCCTGCATTGTTCCCCCACAGGCCTGGGAAATCTATTTGGGGAAAACTATTTTCATCTTGAGTAACACAGACTGTCATTTCCCTCTGGCCTAAGAGGAAATAGCAAAGGAGAGAACAGACTTCATTAGGTTTTGTACTTCCTCTGTGAGAGAAGTTTCCACAAAGCAGTTCACAGTGCAAAGAAGTACAGTGGGTTCTATGCCGTGTTTCACTGTAAGTCAAAAGACCCATGATGAGATGCTCCAACTTTTGCAGCTTTGCTTACCCATATGGAGATGGAGATAAGCAACAGTCTTAGGCATCTATGTGTTTACATTCAATCTCCCTTATTCAAGTAACATTTATTGAAGTAATTTCCATGCATGAGGGAGGTAAACTTCAGTTTTCACAGCTGACTGCAGTTCACATTGCTTATGTGCAAAAATTTGGCAGCAGCAGTGTGCTCTGAGATTATATAGGAAAGAAATATCTGATGGAATCCACAATATTTTCCTCATGTTGTGATGCACTATAATTTCCCTAATCTGTATGTGTGCCTCAGAAAATATAAATAGGAA